>NW_027069527.1:564536-730038 GCF_002906115.3 Quercus suber | reverse complement strand
AAAAAAAAAAAAAAAAAAAAACTTATCGTGCTAATAGTAAGGGGCATGGTACTACTAATTTATTGAATCATGTGCCAAATTGTGTTAAGAACCCTAATAGAGATGCACTTAAAGGGCAACAAACCTTAGCATTTGAACCCAAAATGAAAGGGGAGTAAGGGTTTCAGCTTGTACCAATAACTTTTACTGTTGAGGCATTTAGAAAGACACTCGCTGAAATGTTTATAATAGATGAGTTGCCTTTTAGGTTTGTTGAATGGTATGGGTTTCAAAGATATTCAATAACCTTACAACCTAAGTTGCGAATTAAGGATATCTCATCTCGTCAAATTGTGGCTAGGGATGTGATTGGCATTAATGGTGTTAAGAGAGAGAAACTAAGGGAAGCCTTGAAAGGTTGTAGGGTATGCCTTACTACGGACACATGGACTAATATTTAAAATCTGAATTATATGTCCCTCACATGTCATTTTATTGACAATGATTGGAGCTTGCATAAGAGAATTTTGAATTTTTGTCAAGTTGAAGACCATAGGGAGGAGACTATAGGTAGAAAGATTGAGATGTGTTTGCATGAGTGGGGTGTTAATGGCATATTCACCTTGACAATGGCTAATGCTTCCTTTAAAGATTGGAAGGGGACTGTTTTAGAATATAAGTTTTTGCATATAAGGTGTTGTGCACATATCCTAAATCTGATTGTGGGGGATGGTTTGAAAGAAATTGATGCATCAATTGCTAGAATGCGTGAAGCGGTGAGGTATGTGAAGTCCTAACCAAATAGAAATCAAACTTTTAAGAGTTTTATGGAGAGATTAGGCATTGAATCCAAGTGCTTACTAAGTCTAGATATACCAACTAGGTGAAACTCTACCTACCTCATATCAGATATTGCTGAAAAATTTGAGAAAGTGTTCCTAAGAATGGACCTTGAATATGATAGTTATTCTTCATACTATGAACAAGGAAAATAGTGGTGGTTTAGGATCTCCTAGTGGGGTTGATTTTCAAAATTGTAGGACATTTGTGGGTTTCTTGAAACTTTCTTACATTACAACAAAGAAGTTCTCTAGTTCTTTGTATGTTACTTCAAATACCTTCTTTGATGAGATGTTTGTGATTCAAGAGAATATTGCTCATTTAATTAAATCTCAAACTCATCTCTTGAAAAACATGGCAATTAAAATGGAAGCTATATTTGAAAAGTATTGGGGGAAAGGGGATAAAATTAATCAGCTTTTGTATGTGGCTGTGGTTCTTAATTCAAGAAAGAAAATGAGGTTTTTGAAGTTTTCTTTTTCTGAAATTTATGGGGATGAAGTGGCTGATGAGATGGTTGATTTGGTGAGGAAGACCATGGATAGGTTGTATGATTATTACTCTTGTGTTGATTCACCAAATGTGATAGTACCAAGTGAGAGTGAGAAGACACACATGAAGGTGATACAATTGATTGTACTGATCCATATTTGATGGTTAATTCTTGATATGAGCGTTTCTTAGAGGCTGAGAAGTCTATAGGGTGTAGTAATGAGATTGAAAAATATTTGATTGAAAATTGTGAGAGTAGAAGGGATGTGAAATTTGAGATTCTGGGGTGGTGGAAAGCTAATTCAGATAGGTACAAAGTACTGTCCAAAATGGCCAGGGATGTGCTGGTTGTACATTTTTCTACGGTTGCTTCTGAATCGGCATTTAGTACCGGAGGGCACATACTTGATCAATTTCGAAGTTCACTCTCTCCTCTCATGGTTCAAAATCTTGTTTGTGCTCAAAGCTGGCTGCAAGCCTATGTCCCAATTTCTTTTCGCAAATCAAAGGGCAAGATGGAGGACTTGGAGGATGAATTTCATGACTTAGGTAATATGTTTAACTTTCAAACTTCTTGTCTATTAAGTGTTATTAAATGTGTCATATACTTGGTTGTGTGTTTTAGAGTTTTAGTCCTTATTACCCCAAATTTCTACTACAAAGGTTAGACCCTTTTGTAGTGGTACTTTGGTTATGTAATATATTATAAGCCTGTTTAAAAAACTCTATATATTAATTTCATGTTCGTATGTTCTAATAAATATTACTGTTTCCTCAAAACAAAGAAAATACTTGAGAAAAATTTAATCTATTACCTTAATTTTTTCTTTTCTAGTTTTGAATCAAGCAACAACAACAGTAGGTTCTAATTCCTGCTCAAGCAAAGTTGGTACCCATATCACAGTTTGTATTAATGAATGATCACTAACCGGGTATGTTTCTACCCTTGTAATTTTTGTTGATATTGGTTACTTCCCTTTCGGTCATTCTATAACTTTTGTTCTTTGTCTTTATATATTATTGATAAATATTTTTTCCCCTTGTAATGTAGGAGGAAGGAAGGTTGCATTTTGTATAGGAGGCAATTTTTTTGATATATTTTGGACGCTTTTTTGGACAAATGTATAGCTTCTCTAACTATACATGAACTCTTGCTTATAGGAAGGAAGATTTAGCATCTATGTAGGCTTTCCTTTCTATAAGTTATGGACTTGTTAACTATAGATAATAGAGTAGTTCTTTATTGTTTTAGGAAAGCTATTTTTTGGAAATACTTATAGTATTTCATAATTGTAACTAATTATATATATACTACTGGGAATATTGTCTACTGCCTTTGTGGTTTACTGACTTACATACTTGTGCAGTAACTGCCTTCTCTGCTGCCTCTATGGTTTACTATATATTTCCTCTATCCCAATTTGTTTGTCTTGTTTGAAATGTCAAATTTTTTAAGGGAACATCATTTATTATGTTATTTACCTTATAAAAATTTATAAGTTTACAAAACTACTTTTAAATAAATTTATCAGCTTTTTTATAAAAGAGTTATTCTTAATGAGGCAACTAAAAAGGTGTCCCAATTAGATAGATTTTTTTTTTTAAAATAAAATATTTGTTAGTTTTCTTTTCTAATAGTTTTGAAAACAAAGTTGGGGTATAATAGGAACATTAGTAAATTAATAACTCTTATTTTTAGAAACAGGACAATATTTTGGGACATCCAAAAATGGAATAGAGGACAAACAAACTAGGATGAAGGGAGTATTATATATGTGTGTGTGTGGAAATATGAAGATGTTCTAGTATTTGTAGCAATGCTTGCTGTGTGGTTCTGGAAATTTACTTGATGTGTAGAATGGTTGGCAGGTTTAATATGTGTTCAAATTGACTTTTATATGCTTGAGTTTTCTTGAGGCAATTTTTTGGTACTGCCCAGTGCCCAGGCCTTTAGACTTAGGCAATTTGGAAAATATTTATTACTTGTAATGTGTAGATGATTAATAGGTGATTAAAAAAAAAGAAAAAAAGAAGAAGCTATTTTGTGCGTTTTTATTTGTTTAATTCATGCCCAAGTTTTACATGCTATTGATGTTTAACAGGTGGTAAAAAATCTTATTTTGTGCGTTTTTATTTGTTTGTTATTGTGCACAGGTTTTACTTTGTATTTTTTTGTTCCCAAATGTCAATATGGGGGTATTGAGAAGTATAAATTTAAACTGATATTGTTTCAAGTAGAGCTTGAAGGCCCATTTTAAAGGGTGATGGCCTACTAGGAAATATTAATTTGGACAGATTCAAGCAGAGCTTGAAGGCTTATTTTAAAAGAAATGAAGTAAAAAAGAGGCCCAATATGATATGACAAGATTCAAAAACTTTTAAATCCTTGTAACTTAGAAAGCCCAATAATTTTGGCCAAAAAGGCCCAAAAAAATTAAATCCATGAAAATCTACAAATTTGGTCCAATATGTGGTCCAAACCCGCCAAACCATTGAATCTAATTCCGACCTACCCCAACTAATGACCTGACTCAATGAGTCCGACTCGAATGTTTGGTTGAGTGTGGTCAATTTTCCAGCGACCCGACCCAATTGGGTAGAGTGCGAGTTAGGCCTAATCCCGAGCCGACCCGACTCGTGGACAGCCCTAACTTCTAGAATGACATTTGAAAAACTTAGTAATATGCTATTAAAAGAGTTTCTTTACTGATTGTATATTTATTTTTGATACATTTTAAGGGAAGGATTTAAACCTTGTACATTTTCATTGGATACACAAAAAAAAAAAAAAAAATGTCATTTGAATTTTATCTCTATATATTAAGAGGATTGAAAGAGTTAGTTAAGGCTTTAAAAAATGTCAAAAATACCCCTAATCTAAATAGATAATTCTTATTCTTAAAAAATAAAAAAAATGGGGTTAAAATTGTAATTCAATAAAATTAAAAAAAAAAAAAAAAACTACCAGAGAAACTTTTTTCCTAAAAATTAGCACACTTTTTAAATATATCTTACGTACATTTGATACTTTTTTTTCCTAAAAACTAGTACGCACTAAACCTAGTAATTTACTCATTTTCAAAATCCTAAATTTTAGTTTCTTAAAAATTCCTTCCTATAAACTTCAAGACTCTTGGCATGATTCGAGGTAATTGGCCAACAAATTGTTCTTTATGTTCACTAATATCAAGCAATAACTAGGCTAAAATGTAAAGACCCTCTAGGGTTTGGGTTAGTTGCAAAAACATCCCTTGGGATCCAATTCTTCCTTGTAAATCTTTGAGGTTTTCATATCCACCAAATTGACCCCTAGCTTCTGCTAGCTTTTTATGAATAAAAAAAAAAAATCATGTGAGCAATGATGCGAATAAATTGGAGAATCTTTTTAATGTAATCATGTGATGGCATGTGATTGATTTATTTATTTATTTTTTTATTTTTTACCATAAGAGCTAACAAAAGGTTGTCCCAATGACCAATTTGACATATATAGAAACCTTAGGGAGTTATAAGGAAGAATTTAAACACTAAGAGGTGTTCTTAAAATTGACCTAAATTTTAAAGGATGTTTTTTCATTTGGCCATAATTTAATAACTCAAATAACCCGTATTTTTTTTGGGGGGGGGGGGGGGGTGGTGGAATGTGCTCACTTTTTAAACATTTTTCTTTTGGGTAAAATACAAAAACCACTCATGAGGTTTAACCTAATGCTAGGCACTACTAAGATATTTTAAAATATCTAATTTGCCCCTAATCCTAAATGGCACCTGAAACTATTTGTGCTCATTTTCCCAAAAATTAATTTATGTTCCATTTACTTGTCACAATGCAATCCCACGATGATTGTATTGCGGCAATTATATGCATGAGGAAGTGTTTATGTAGTAAATAGTAGATTAATAATACCCAAAGATGGTCAGGGAAGCTGAAAAAGGCTAAGGATTAGGAAAACTTTCAATTTTCAAACAATGTTAAATGTGGTTTATGCTTATGTGGCAAATTTGATATATTTTAAAGTATGGGTCGTGTCTCATATCATATTAACGGTCAACCCAAACCTCAAGGATAGTATTTATATTGGGAAAATTACATTTTACCATTCTAAATTATATCCTAAATTACACTTTACACCTTAAACTATACTATAAATTACACTTTACATTATAAACTTTCAAAATGCATAGTTAACATTTTAAACTATAACTCGTATTACATTTTGCACCCCGATGTTAATTTTGCCGTTATCTTGGATTGAAAGCCAAAGTTTAGGATGGAAAGTTTAATCAAGAGTATAATTTAGCGTTATAAAGTGTAATTTCTCATTTGTTTTTAAAAGATTGAGAAAATTGGCAATTAGGTCTTTTCATGTGGTGCCATCCAAAATAACAGCAAAATTAATGGATGGTGCAAAGTGTAACACAAATTATAGTTTAAGATGCTAACTGTGCATTCTAAAAGTTTAGGGTGCCAAGTATAATTTGGGGTATTATTATTATTTTTTTGGTAAAATGTAATTTTCCTTTTTATATTTTCCTTTTTATATTTTCCCTTTTAGTTTTGCCCTTCCTAGAACGGCATGCCGTTTTCCCGAAGCACAACGTGACGCCGAGTCGTTGTTGCTCCCTTCATCATAAAACGCAACGTTTACTTCAGTCTTGGAAAACTACAGCTCCAGCTCCCCACCGTGCAGGTACTCTCTCTCTCTCTTCCATTGCCGCCGTCGTGATCTCTGAGAGTTGTGATTCAGTTTTCTCTGATCAATTCTACTTCTAAATTTCTCATTCGGCAAGTTTCCCATTCATTCAAACTTAAGAAATTTAGTTTTCGCCTGCAAACTGTTCGACAAAATGTCTCTAAGAACTCTATGTGCATTTTATAATCCTTATCGATCAACAAAAAAAGAACCAAACACAATTGGCCTTCTATGATTGATTACTATGTTAATATATAATTCTATATTATCTTTCAATTTTCCTTTATTTTTATTTTTTATTATTCGTAAAGATTGTACTTTTGAAGCTAATGTGGTCATGGTTGTCCTTCTCTCAGTTATACAATTCGAAAGCAAACTGAGGAAACATGCCGTCTCTTCAAACCGCACTGCCTCCTGAACTTGCCAACAATGTTATCAGAGTTAGTATCAAATTCTTCTTCATTTCTTTATATTCTGCCATTTCTATTTATTATACAACAGTTTTTTCTTTTTTTTTCCTCACTAATTCAGGCATTTTGTTGTAGCTTTATCGTGAATGCCTTCGACGAGCAAAATACATCGGTCATCGGGTATACAAAGTTCCTCTCCCTCTCACACTCACACTCACACATATAAAATTTACTGAGAATTTGAGTTATGAGTATAGATTCAACTTTAGGTACTTATTTGGGGCTCGTTACTGTATTCTATGTTGTACTAAAAATGACCGTTTTAATCAATAACGTTTAGGTCAAATGAAATTTCCTTGGTTTTTTCAACCGAGACGTCCAGAGTTTGATTCACCCTCCCCCAATTTTTTTTTATTTAAAAAACGAGTGTTTTAGATGTTCCAATTTTCATGCCTAGCTTGGTCAGAGCAGCTTGCAATATTCCAGCTTCATTTCACACTCTGATTCAAACCCTTTTCCTTTCAAGCTTTCTTATTGCCCTTGAGAGTTCCGCATCCCAGCGGCCTATTTGACCTCCCTCCATATACTTTGAGTGAATAAGCATTCAAAGTATACATGATCTTTAGTTTTCAATCTTCCTCTGCAAATGATATCTCAATTATAGCCCCAATTAGCAAGCCTATCCCTCGTTGCAATTGCAAGCCTGTTTTGCACATACAACTAGCAAATAAAACCATGCTTGGGAACATGCTTTGTATAATCCTCCTCTAGTTTACTTCCGGAGCTTTTAACTCTAATTTTGCTTCCAAGCTGAGGAACAGCTAAACGCTTTATTTGCAAAAGGAATACAGAGCCGCTGGTCATCTCCTCCTATTTCAATCTCATTCAAACTAACTAGGATTCTTACTAAGTACTACGATCTAGTAGCAGACAAGCACCATTACCCATTATGGATTACACTAGACAGCTTTGCTGAAAAGTAGCTTGCTGCATGATAGATGATTTGATGACCAAATTTATGATAGAGAGGGCCTTGGGATGCCAGTTATCATGCAACAAGTATATTGACATATCTTGCCCGACCATATGTTTAATTAGAGGCCTTCTACTCTATTGCAAAATCTTCCTCCACCCACAAGAACTATCCTTAGAAATTTGGATTCAACTTTAGCTACTCTTATGTGGGTTTCATTACTGAATACCATGTTGCATGAAAAATGAGTGTTTCTGTTCCATATCTCATGCCTGACTTGGTCAGAGGTAGAATGTGCTAGGTCTTTTATTCATTTTTATTTTGGATTATAACCTTGTAAGAACAGTTAGCACTAAATCATTCATGTAGTTATAAAATATAATATAAAAAAATCCTGCAAGATAGATCAGATTCAAAAATAAGATATCATCCCTGAAATTCTTGACTAACTTTCCATTGTGGTCTTTCTATGTTTCTCTTGGCTGAGCTGTACATTTTCCCCTCTGCTCCAAGTATACATGTCATTTTTTGAACTGCAACTGTATGGTTCTCCTTGTGAAATCCAAGCTCACATTGTTAATGATTCTGTGTCCAATTGTACTTAGAAGATATAGGATGATAATATTTCAATGATTATTTAGATTTATCAAAAAAAAAAAATTCAATGATTATTTAGTTTCCAATCATATTGAGAAGGCATAGGAAACTGACTTTGGGCCTTCTCTTTTTTTTTTAGCAACATAACACAGAACTTGTAGTTGACATGGTGAGACAGCAGTTCAAAAAACACATGCACGAGACAGATCCAGAGAAGATTCAGAAGTTGAAGGATGAGTGAGTTTCATCTTTTGTAGTTACTTGCATGTATTTGTTCATGTTTGGGTTGGTGGGGGAATATGGTGGAAACGATGTCTTTGGCTGTCTTATATTGCCAGGGTGCATCTTAGTGGGTTGCTTGATCCTTTAATATATAGATGTCATTATTTGTTTTTACTTGTCACAAAGACATTTCTTGTTATGCATTAATCCTTGTTTGCAAAGCTTTAATCCTTGTTTCCTTTGTTTTACAGCGCGGCGAGGGGACTTATAAATCACATACTATATGAGTCTGAGAAGATGTCTGGTCGTAAATTCAGCAAGAGCGCTTGATGTTGTTCAGAATTTCAATTTCTGAGTGCTTTCAGTTGGTGTATCAGATCATGTTTTGGCAAAATAATAATATAAACCTGAGTGGTCTCAATTTTTCTTGTTTATGACTTTCATGTTGCAGGTGTTGAACCCGTCAGGTTGAATGAAATTGGCATTTTTTAAATTTGTGCAGTGGCCTTTCTATGTTCATTTTTCATTTATAAAACTGATGGTTCATGATAAGAAGAGAAATCTGTGTATGCTACCTATGTTTTATATGTGAAATGAGTTAAGCATAGACTTCTGTCCTTTTGCTTGACATTTGTTAGCCGCTTTAAATGATCCGAGTCCTCAACCCAAGCAAACCCATCAATGCAGGCAATATGAAAGGAAAGCCTAAACCCTTAAACATTTTAGTAGCCTTAAGCCTGACAAAGTGTATTACCTGTCTTTTGTGCCCAAAATAAATGACCCTAGAAACTCTTAAACGCTGAAAAAAAAAAACTCTAATACCCTAATTTTCAGGGCTTTCCTAGCACTCTGCTTTTGTTTTTAATCTTATTGTTCTAATGATAATCTCTAACCAGTCTTCTTTTATTCATCAAAGTTCATCCTAATCTCTCGAGATTACTGCCTTGGAGTTTTAGCATCAGTTTGATGGGTTTGTCATGTTCAGTTGGAGTTGGATAAATGCCATTTTTCAAGTATATATCTCAAAGTTAGATATTTTTTTTAAGCAAAAAAGACATTTTCTATTTGTTAATCTTTTAACTTATAAAATAATTTTAAGCAATTGTGTCTCCTTAACCAAGCAAAATTGTCAATGCATGATTTTAAAATTCTAATGTGTGGTGATCGAAGCAATATACCATGCTTATTAAAGCTTCTGTACCTTCCTTATTGCAAGTCTCAAAACTTAAAAGAGTAAAAGCAAAACCTCAGGCCGGATGATATTGCACCCCCTAAAGAACAACCAAATGTGGCTAGTCATGGATAGCATTCCACAATGCACGTACAGTCTCTTGGTATATTGTGAGGCACTGGAATACAACACATAAGATTCGCTTCTATTATTAGAAGAACTTTCTGTTACAAATCTTCTCCCACTAAATTTTTTTGCATAAGCCTTGCAGCAATAATGGCACAGATTAAGAGTTATAGAGGTGTGCAAGGTTGGTGAAAAGTCGTTGCAAACTTCCTCCATGTTCATTAAACTATCCCCGCCACTATATGTTTCTTTGATACAACTCAGTAATTTTTTTAGTAGTTTTTTTCTTTGAATTTCCATATATTGGTCCAACCCTGTGATAGAAAGCTATGCAATCTTCTGAACTTCCTTTATGTGGCTGATTTTACTACTTAGTTCCATGGGTACTAATGAATTTGGTTAAGCAAACTCATAAAGCATTTTTTTTCTGTTTGCAACACTGGCCATGAGCAAACTCATAAATGTGAAGTAAACCCTCCAAATTAAAATGTCCAAATTATTTATTTCTGAAAGGGGAAAAATCTCTTAAGCCCAAGTAGACGGATCCATCGTTTGCACGGCCCTATATGGACGGACCTATTGTGAACGGGCCGGACACAGACGGGCTGAATTATGCTGGGCTAGATTATCCATGGGCCTGTTGAGCCCCTAAGGAGGGATATTTTGGCCCATTCTCGTAAGAGCCCAAATAGAATGTTCATTTTTCATTTATAAAACTGATGGTTCATGATAAGAAGAGAAATCTGTGTATGCTACCTATGTTTTATATGTGAAATGAGTTAAGCATAGACTTCTGTCCTTTTGCTTGACATTTGTTAGCCGCTTTAAATGATCCGAGTCCTCAACCCAAGCAAACCCATCAATGCAGGCAATATGAAAGGAAAGCCTAAACCCTTAAACATTTTAGTAGCCTTAAGCCTGACAAAGTGTATTACCTGTCTTTTGTGCCCAAAATAAATGACCCTAGAAACTCTTAAACGCTGAAAAAAAAAACTCTAATACCCTAATTTTCAGGGCTTTCCTAGCACTCTGCTTTTGTTTTTAATCTTATTGTTCTAATGATAATCCCTAACCAGTCTTCTTTTATTCATCAAATTTCATCCTAATCTCTCGAGATTACTGCCTTAGAGTTTTAGCATCAGTTTGATGGGTTTGTCATGTTCAGTTGGAGTTGGATAAATGCCATTTTTCAAGTATATATCTCGAAGTTAGATATTTTTTTTAAGCAAAAAAGACATTTTCTATTTGTTAATCTTTTAACTTATAAAATAATTTTAAGCAATTGTGTCTCCTTAACCATGCAAAATTGTCAATGCATGATTTTAAAATTCTAATGTGTGGTGATCGAAGCAATATACCATGCTTATTAAAGCTTCTGTACCTTCCTTATTGCAAGTCTCAAAACTTAAAAGAGTAAAAGCAAAACCTCAGGCCGGATGATATTGCACCCCTTAAAGAACAACCAAATGTGGCTAGTCATGGATAACATTCCACAATGCACGTACAGTCTCTTGGTATATTGTGAGGCACTGGAATACAACACATAAGATTCGCTTCTATTATTAGAAGAACTTTCTGTTACAAATCTTCTCCCACTAAATTTTTTTGCATAAGCCTTGCAGCAATAATGGCACAGATTAAGAGTTATAGAGGTGTGCAAGGTTGGTGAAAAGTCGTTGCAAACTTCCTCCATGTTCATTAAACTATCCCCGCCACTATATGTTTCTTTGATACAACTCAGTAATTTTTTTAGTAGTTTTTTTCTTTGAATTTCCATATATTGGTCCAACCCTGTGATAGAAAGCTATGCAATCTTCTGAACTTCCTTTATGTGGCTGATTTTACTACTTAGTTCCATGGGTACTAATGAATTTGGTTAAGCAAACTCATAAAGCATTTTTTTTCTGTTTGCAACACTGGCCATGAGCAAACTCATAAATGTGAAGTAAACCCTCCAAATTAAAATGTCCAAATTATTTATTTCCATCAATATTCTTATCTAATGCCTTTGAAATCAAGATTTCCAGAATAGGCAGTATTTTCCAATAATAGCTCCTATAGATGACGTGTGTGAGAGAATCGTGGCCACTACTTTCAACACATCTCTGTCCCAACAACCTTCTTTTCATCTGACATAGCTCTTTTACCATACACTATGCCATTCAACATGCAGTGATGCTGACTTCTGATGAGTGCCTTGCAGTGTTGGTGAGCCTCACTCAACCATTGTGTTGAAAATATAGCATTATTATGGATGTGAGGTTCCAAAGCTAAACAGTTCATTCTCAAAGTAATTCACTGTTACCGTCCATCATCAATTTCTTTTTCCAGTGGCATAGTTTTGACGTGATCTTACATGTCAAATTCACTAGTGCTTTGTGGTCCAGTGTTTCTTAGCTACCTTCTCACAATCCTGTTTTGCCATTATGTGGGTCTAGTTTTGAAGTGATTCTGTCTTTTCTTCTTCTTTTTTTCCTAAAGGACCTTGCAGTTTCTTTGATCTCAACTAATTACTTGTGAGTGCTGCAAATCATTTTTATTGGAAATCATTCCATTCTTGTATTGTTTTAACTTACTTGATTTTATATCCAAGAGTTTACGATGTTAAAGTGACTGGAACAAAATACTTTATCGGTTGAATTTATTGTTTCTCAAAAAAAAAAAAAAAATATATATATATATATATAGAAGTTGAACTTATTAAAACCCACTGCACTTAATTTTACATCCAGAGTGTTGCAAATCATTTGCATTTGATGTTTTTTGAAGGACCTTGCAGTTTTTTTTGTACTACTTTACTATGAAACTGCCTGGTTGACAAAATTTGCAAAATAATGTTATTTTAATAATAATTATTTAAATTGACACCTTTTTGAAACAATTTGAGAATATGGCCTTTTTAAGTTTTGAAACCATGTTTTCTAAAAGCGATTTTACTTAATTTTAAAAACACGATTTTAGCACTTAAAAATTAAAAACGGGTTTCTAATACATGATTAAAAAAATGTTAGTTCTCCAAATAGCCTAAAAAACAACGTCAATTATATAATTTATATTAATGAACATTTTTTTTTTTGTTTGGGCTTTAGCTTGTTTATTAAAAAAACCTAAAATTAAAACTCAAGTTTGGCTTATTTATAGACAGATAACATGAACAACTTTCTTAAAAAAAAAAAAACATGAACAAGACTTTTATTGAATAAAGCTTGAGCCTGTTCATGGACATTTTTTTTTTTTGCTTGGGCTCAACTCATTTATTAATAATAATAATAATAATAAAAAACCTAAAATTAAGGCTCAAGTTTGACTTGTTTATAAACAAATAACATGAACAAGATTTTTATCGAATAAAGCCTATGTTGTTTATAACGATCCATGCGATTGAGTTGATAAACGAGGTTCCTAAATTAATCAACTCCCAAGTGATTTTCTAAAGAAATCAATTCTGTTAGATGAAAACCACACACAAAAATTTCATCTAATTTGAAAGAATTAAATAAGAGATAATAAGTCAATAATGATAGTATTTAATTAATTATGTTAACACGTGGTAAGTTTTTATTGGTGGAGTATATAGTGAAACAGGAAAAATAGGACAGAAGATTTGGACTCACTTAATTCTGCCCTAATTTCTTCCATCATCCAATTAAATGTTGAAATTTTCTTAGGAAGGCAAATTTTTACTAATGTAAAACTTCTAGTATTTCGAAGATCAAAGAGATATTAGAATGATTACGAGGACCTACAATGCTCATGAAGTGAACTGACATGAAGAATGTTTCCACTGAGGTCACAAGTCGAACGGCTGTGAAAGCCGCAACAACCCACACCCACATTCCCCTGGAATTGAGGACTGAGGACCCAAGATACAGTTTCTATTGATGAAGGGTGTGAGAGCCTCTACATTCACTGCATCTCTGTTCCAACAAATCTCTTTTCATCTTACTTTGCTTATCCAAATGCGTTCTTACTTTTTACATTGCAGTAATGCAGCCATTTTGTTGGTTTCTGATTAGTGGTTTGCAACGTGGATGAGCCTCAGCCATTGCCTCGAAAAAAAATCATATCAATTTGAGGTTCCAATCAGTTCATTCTCGGGAATCTCATCAGTACAACATTCATCATTTTGTTCCAGTTGTATAACTTTGAAGTGATTTTAACAATGTCAAATTGACCACTGGTTTTGTGCCTGTGTTTCTCAGATACTTTCTTAGAGTCTTCTATGACTAGCAACTTAAAAGGCGATGGAAGTATGGGACAGGAGTGCAAAAGCATGATCTCTCTAGATTATACTGCATGTTAAATTCCATGTAGTAAAATAATAAAAATCCTTTGTCTTGTCTTACGCTTCAACAATCGCAGTTAGCGCATCTCTTTTTTTCCTATAAAACCAAAGTTTAAAATAAATTAAAAAAAAAAAAAAAATCAAATACAAACATGCTGCAGTTGGTGAAGCAAAAAGTGGAATGGGCAAAGGATTTTATTCGTCATAAAAATAGCCATGTATGCAGATGGTGAACTGGTTCCAACTATAAAGGCTAGAAGACTTTCATTATAGTATGATTGATCTTTTGCATCTTCAATACCATGCTTACTGCATGGCTCCAAAACTTAAAAGAGAAAAAGCTAAAACGGGGCATGGGGTAAAATATAAATAATGCCTGTACAATCTCTTGCTATAGTGTCAGTAATTCGAAATAAACATATAAAATTTAGTATTGTCATTCATAAAAATTGTGGTTACAAGTCCCTCCCCTTTAATAAATTTTAAAAATGCATAACATGTTGAAGGCAGAAGGATAGTCATTGCAAGCTCTTTTCATGTTCATTAGATCATCACTACAAGAACTTGCTTCTTTTTAGATACCCGACAATATAAACACAGCCAATTGTTGCAAGTTCATATTGAGTTCTAACTGCCTTTCCCTAAATTAGACGGTCTTGTCTCTCCAGTCCTTGGACTAAATGGTCCTCCTCCACCAAGCCGAGGACTTTGTTCCCCTCTCAGTTCACTTATGCGAGGGCTGTGTACACTATCTGACAGCCGTGGGCTCTGTAGACTTCTAAATTCTTTGGAAGGTGTTGCTGTGCAGCTTGTTACCTTGAGACTGCACATCCGTCTAATCTCGCCCCGACTACGTGTTACTATCCCATCTAGAATCTCTCCATCATCTGCAAATGAAGCTGTCCGTCCCATTTCCCCATCCTGCTATGGACAAATCAAGAACACGAGATACATAAGTTGAGCTGTATTGCTAGGTCACCTTAATTACTTTCTATGTTAAATCCATTTTAATTCAACCCGAAAAATTACACGACATTGATTACAAGAGAATAGATTAGCAAAACTGAAGTTCTTCAGATTTTCTGTATTCTTCTTCCTAGGCATGTAATGTATATATAGAATGTAGTATGTAAGGAAAAACAAATAGAGTTTATCTACAGGTTGAAGCAAAAGAACTAAAATTGTACGGTTGCCAGCCTTTTTTGCTTACAACAAGTTTGGTAGGGGGATTAAAGCCCAAGTTCTCTCCATAGGCAAAACCGGAGAGTACCACTGAACCACAAGCATAATCAATAAAGGGAACTTGAGCAAAAACTTACTGTTGCTAGGTTGAATGATAAAGCTGACGCCTCTTCATACTCTGCAGCATCTAAATCTTGAAGGTGTGCCGCTTTGAAAAACTTGGGCAAAATGTATTGTCTCACAGGAACCAAAAGCATAATCATTAAAGGGAACAGAACCCCTGCAATTGGAACCCATGTGATCCCAAAACAAACAAGCAGATAAGCAGTCTGGAAGATTGTAAAAATTGCAATGGTCTTGAAAGGTACAGTTTCCACAAAAGTGGCATGATACTCCTCCAGTACTCTGAAAAAGCATGCAATATGGTTAGTTCCATACTATTCACGTTTATAGGTAAAATGATCAAAGAGATGAAGAAAGCAGCTAAGAGCCTACTTGTATCTTCTACTTGGAGCTGTGAAGAGCAATAAGATTCTTTCCCAAAACTGGTTACCGGGTAAGCTTTCAATGGCCATGAAGGCAAAATAGCCCCAGAGTACTGAGGTTGGGATCTTCTTAAGGAAAGGCATGGCTGCAATACATCCTCCTACCATCATAGCTTGAAGCAGGTTACTGAGCCGCTGTTCTTTCACCTCAACAGGCAGTAAATCATCAATCTCTTTCTCAACATCAAACGTGCTCTCATCAACCGGGGCATTTATGTTCCCAGTGCTTGAAGCCATTTGAATTGTGGAGTCTTTCAATTCCTTTAATCCCTGCTCAGAATACAAATTTAGGCAAGGTTGCATACTTTTCAGCACCATAAGAATTGATCAAACTTAAGAAAATTTAAAAGAATAATAATAAAACCAAAAAGGAGAAGAAAAAAATCATGAACATTTATTAGACTGACATTATAAATCAAGCCGTCTTAGACTTTATATTCTCACAGAAATTATATGAACTATATTGGAATCTCTAATTAACATGGCTGTAATAAGGTTCTTTTGAAACAAAGCGTTGGATATCCAAGACATGTCCTGCAATATTTGGTTTTCTAGTTTCTGCATTGTGTCTTTTCTATGTAGATACAAATGTGACTATCAACAGCAGTTTTCTGCTATGTTAGACAAAGAAAAGAACGAAAATATGAAGTCAATCATACCCTAGCTGAAGGTTCCTGGTAAATTAAAGGAGTCTGCATCTGTTGATAGGCTTCTTGCATGCTTCCATACACTTGTCCCAAACTTGCATTATTTCTCATACACTTGCGTGCTGTTGCTACAAGTCGATTACGAAGTAACTGCAAAACAGGAAGATGTTGTTATAAGGATGTACATACACAGAATCTATGCATGTGTATGTTTGTATGGGTGTGTGCTTGACTATGTCTGCATGCACATCTGTGTTCCTGTGTGCCTGCGTTCTGAATATATTCTAGTCAACTATTTACTAAATGGGATTTATGGATATTCATAGTAGTAAACTGGCAGCCTCTTGGATGCAACATGAAGAGCAAAGAGGCTGAGCAACTGATTAGCTACTAGTCAGCAAGCTCTAAATTTCGCAGCAGAATAAGGAACCTGGAATTATGGTATCTTTGTGTACCTGGTGTTTAAGCGTAGCCAAACTTTTAGTATGCATTGGAGATTGAGGAATAACTCCATTTGATGGAGGGATCCCAATGAGACCACACAATATGACCTGCCATGCAGTAACAAGATTTCAAATGAGGCAAGTGGGTACTAAGTGCTGTAATTTGCAATTGCATAATAGAGTACCGGAAGAAAAAAAAAATGTACAACACAAGAAGGGTATTTGCATACCATGAACCCCAAAAGAAGTAAATCATAATGGAAGGAAGGGGGTTTTCTCAAATTGAACTCTTTCTGCTGGGCGAGTTGAGAAGCCACACTGTGGTCAAAGTAGTAGAGCACTGCAATCATTGTTGCAGGAATGAAAGCCCCAATTATATAGAGAACCGGCACATTTAGCATGTCCTGTCAGTTTTAGGTTAAGCCATTTAACATACTCTTCTAACTATAAGATTTATAAAGGAAAAAATATATCAAGCTAAAGGGCATATAAATATACAATTTTCCAGAATCACGTACCTTAATGACAGTCCAATTCTCATATGCACCTGGTGACCATGGATTTGGACTGAAGAGTCGTCTTGGGATTCCTTTTGGAACACTTCCAGCTGGTAGATAGGAAATAGCTGTCCAAACTACAACCATCAATGGCACACCATAATCTGCTATGAAGCCTCTCAGCGATCCTGTGGGAGTTAATAATGAACTCCATAAATTGAAAGAACACTAGAAGGACCTACAGCAGCAAATATGGTTCCTATAGACAGGTTTAAAGGTCCTTCAGTTGTTTCTCTCTTTGAGCTCAAATTATTGATATTCACAAAGGAGTCCCATCTCATCTACTTAGTAGGCAGAGAAGCCAATTTTCCACCAATTCCTCTTCACATTTCCCTTCCCTTTTTGACATCTTCAACAGGGAAAGAATTGGTGAACCTCCTAGATATCATGAATGAGACTACTTGTTTGCATTTTTTAAACCTATTGGCTAAGGAATCATAAACTGAAACTAGGAGTGCTTTAAATGAATTTTTACGGCAAGCAGTAACTTAAGAGTTTGTAATACATTGGAGAGGCTGACAACCTTAAACAAGATGCATGGGGAGTGGAATTCCTTGAGAGTTTATATTTAAAATCCATTTGACTTACCAGACCCATACCGCCAAGACCTTGCTTTTCTGCTTCTTAAAGCGGTAAGCAGAAGTGCAAATGACAAAACTAAAGCAAACATGCCATTTGAAAATCTCCATGAAGGCTGAAACTCAATTGAATTTGGATTTTCTCTTTCAGGTATACGAAATTCTTCAACAAGTCCCTAGCAAACCCAATTAAAAAACAAGCATGAAACTCTATACATGCAACTATTGATATTATGTGCTTCAAGGAGGGGGAGAGGGGGTGTTGGAGGATGACTCTTACTTTTATAGCTTCTTGCATGAAGAGCATTGCAATTAGAAGGCCAAACAGTTCCCCAGCTATACGAGTAAACCTATTAATAATGGAGCAAGCCCCTAAGACAGCCAGTAGGAACAGCAATATGGCAGTCCACACACATACCCTGCCCATCCAAATGACCATGTAAGTTCAAAACAAATAAACAGAATTCCTAATCAAAATTAATCAAATGTCATAGCAATTAACATCAGCAGAAGAAGTTGCAATATCTTTCCATTAGATAGCAATAAGAAAATATGATACCATCCAGTCCATGCTAAAAAGAGCTTTGATCCCAAATCTGGCCTATCTTTAGCGAACTTGAACATAAATGTATACATAATCACGGTTGGCTCTGCGACTCCGAGAATCAGCAAAGGTTGACCTCCAATGATTGAGTGTATAATTCCACACAGTGCTGTAGAAGCTAATGTTTGAACTGCTGTTAGAACTCCATCTGTTGATATCAGTAAAAAATCTTGAGATACCTACCACACAAATAGTTATATGCATAATATATGCACCATTTCCGGCCCTAGATAAAAATTATGAGATGCTTAATTGAAAATTAGCAGCAACATTTAGACAATATTCAAACAAAATGATACCTGTACTTCTATCCAACTGTTCTCCAAAAGAAATAACTGGGATTGCTGAAGCAAAGAATATATATGTAGTTGGGGCCAAAATCCTAGGAAAAATCGAAATAAGTTACTAAGCTAAACATCATTATTTTGTGACAAATTCAGCAATAGTTAAATGCCACGTTTAATATTAACCCAAAACCTTATAATTGAACTACATTTATTACACAATCCATAGTTCTCAAGGCAGGAGAAAAATATACCTGAAGCCTGCCTTGAATCCACCGGTCCAATCTTGCTTGTAACACATCAGCCTCCCATTAAGATCAGTCTTGATTCCGCGAAACGGCACAAATGTCTCTTCCATAGCTCCTTCTTTACTAGGACCACTGAGAGCACCTTCTTGAATGCCTCAACAAAGGACAGTGCTCATGCCAATCTGGTTGTGACTTGTGACCAAGGTGAGTGAGTCTGGCGTTGGAAGATTAACAGTCTAAAATTTATGTTTGAATGACATGAATATAGAAAAACAAAGACAGAACTTAGATGTCATTTGGGTATAATTAAATCATAATTATACAATTTTGACCCACACAGGAAAAGTCAGAATCGTGTTACTTGGGCACAACACAGAATAAATAAATAAAACAAGAGCAGCATTATGCAGACCTGGCCCCAAGGTATGGTAAACTTAATACAAATCACAGTAACAACTATGGCAAAACCTCAGAAACTTCAAAATGACAAAGGCATTGTAGTATTTTACCACTAAGCGACAAACAAGACTGGCCCTTTTGCTTGTATTGAAGTTTGGCATTCACACAAAGTGGGCACAGAACGTTTGTTAGGAAAGGCTCCAGATATTTAAGCTTGGAAAGTGTGGTGAGAAGGGACTGGATTTGATGCTGCAATGGTAATGTGGGTCAATAAAAGGAACTAAATGAACATCACTGTCAGTGTTGCACATTTAAAAAAAACAAAAAAAAAAGAAGAACCAAAATCTAAAAGCTTATTTAAAGAAGCCTACAAAAGCTAACAACCAAGAAAAGAAATATAAATATAAATATATCGAAAAACAGGAAATTCAAAGTAGATGCATTGTATAATACTTACCACCTCAAAGCATTGAAATTTAAAAGTGATAAAAAGAGAGAAAAATGTAGGAGCTTTTTCTGGCTTTGAAAGTGAAGATGGAGAGAATTGTGATAAAATTAAAAAAAAATAATAATAAATAAAAGGTGCTTTTTTCAGTACATATGGATATGGGGGATGAAAGAGTGCAGCGCCAACCCATGACAAGCTGGCCTGGAAAGAAGCACCCAAGTAGCTTCCCCAATCTTTACTTTATTTTCTTCTTTATATTATCCTGAATTTTAAATATATCTGTATGGTTTATACTGTGTTTATTATTGGAGAATACACTGGGAACAATTTGGAATGTATGGTGTCTTAACACTCCCAATAAAAAAACTTGTAGAGGGAGTCCTCATTATAGTGTTTTTTTTTTTTTTTTTTTTTAATATTTAAGGAACCTTATTATAGTGTTAATGCATTGGAAAGAACAAAATTTACAGGTAATGGATAGTCTCTTTGATAAAGTATTCATGAAGCAATATGGTGGGGAAGGATCATATTATCTCTATACTTATATTTGCACCATGCAATAGACAAGTTATGTATTATCTCCATCCAATCTTATGTAATATATTAGATCACATCCATTTTTGTCTTCTTTTAATTAACTATTCAACAAAAAATATATAATAAATTTGATCTGACATTATATAATGTGGAGCCAACACAGCATCAATTAAGTTCCACATGAAAAAGATGGGTTTCAATTAGTTAAAAATATGTTATCATTAAATAAATGATTTAGAATTGAATCTCGCTTGTATACCTACACCAAAAAAAAATTAGTATCTTGACATTAGGTTAAAAAACAATTATCATGGAGTAGATATTATAAATTTAAATCCTATTATATGTATATAAAAAAAAAATCCACAAAAAGAAGAAGATAATTATAGATATGACAATTGCGCTTATGATAACAGGGTGTGACTTTGTCACGGACTACCAAATTGTTCTCCAATTAGCTTGACCACGGCGCCCACCAATTAAGGAAAATATAGCACCTTCTTTGTTCCATAATAGATGATACTTTTGAGTTTTGAGACTAAAGGAGATTATTAATAGAAAGGTAAATATTTTTAATGAAATTTCTGAAAGTGTCTTTTTTTCTTCTTTTTCTTTTTCGCTGAATTTCTGAAAGTGTCATTTATTTTACATTGGCTATCGATGCAAAATTTTCAAATATAATGATAATATGAAAACTTTTACTTATATAAAATGAGATTTTTTGAAATGGAAAAAGAAAAAAAAAAAGCTTTCATGTATTATGAAACACTAAGTTTAATGATTAAAAAAAAAAATCACAAATCTTCTCACAACCGATATAAGTTTGTGATTGGTGCATAATAGAAATGATGTTAATGGTAAACCAATGTGAAATTGATGTTGCACCAATTACAACTTGTTATCTCTGTATTTTTTTCCTTTTGCATTACTCGCTATGAACTCCAATAATACGGTTGATTGAACTTGGGATCTCCAAATTTACATTGTACTTCAAATTAATGAGCTCATCACCCAGATAACTCTGTTAGGCATGTAGTGAAAGGGGTATCTAAGTGATGTAGAATTGGAGTAAACAACTAACATACACCGATAATATGGTCAACTGAACTTGGGATCTCTAAATTTATGTCATGCCTCAAACCAAAAAGTTCATTACTCAGATACCCCGTTAAGTATGAAGTGAAAGGAGTATTTAGGTAATTTAGTAGAATTGCCGTGAACAATTGAACATTATATAGAACTAAAGTACTAAATGAACATTTTGAGTATTACTTTAATTTTGAAATCCACACGAATTTATTGCATCCAAAAGCACACCTAAGAGCATTCGCATCAGTATTTCTATTTTACACATCTATTTTTACATTAAAAACCTACTTTTTCTATTTTACACTTCCACTTTTACAAAACACCCACATCAACTCATTTATTTTACAAGTTATTGCAATAAAATATTCATTCCTCTCACTTTTTTTATTATTTCCCTCAACTCACTCTTAATATACGCGCTATCTCTCTCTCTCTCTTTCATTTTTGCTGAACACCTCTCTCTCTCTCTCTGTCTCTCTTCTACCTTCTCTCTTCTGCGACCCACCCAGCGACCAGCGACCCACGATTTCACGGCGACCCACCCAGCGACCAGCGACCCACAAAGAAGTTCACGGCGACCCACCCAGCGACCAACGACCCACGATTTCACGGCGACCCACGATTTCACGGCGACCCACCTAGCGACCAGCGACCCACGAAGAAGTTCACGGCGACCCACGAAGAAAACCCAGCGAACCGAAGTTCACGGCGACCCACGAACCGAGCTTCACGGCGACCCACGAACCGAGCTCCGGCGACCCACGGTCAGACGAGTACCGATCGGACAGCTTCACTTCTCAAACAAAACCCAACTCTATACCCGATCTCCAACAAAACCCAATCTCCAACAAGCACCGATCTGATCTCTGAGCAAGCACCGGTCAGATCTCCGAGCACCGATCTCCAACGTGGGTTTGTCTGTGTTCTTTGTGTGTGGCTGTGTTTGTGTTTGTGTGCATCTGATGAGGAGAAGAAGATGATGAGGAGGTGAGGTAGTTGTGCACGGAGAGAAGAGAGAGAAAAATTGGTACGAATTTATATTAATAAAATAATAAATACATGAGCTACAGTAACCGTGTATATATACACGGTTACTATAGCTCATGGATAAAAATAGATGATTATACCAGACTTTGGAAGCACTGATGTGGAGCAATTTTGATATAAAATGTGTAAAAGTGGTAGTTTTTTCTATTATACATGAGTTTTCATGTACTGATGGGAATGCTCTAAAGCCTTTATCATGATTGGTTGGAGAGAGAAATAGAGAGGAAAAAGGAGAGAATAGATAATTAGGATTGGGGAAGAGAAATGGTGTTTAGTTAGGAGGTGCCTAAGAGTTCTCTTCCTAAACCCACTATTTGAGAAACAATAACTTTCTCCCCCAAATTGAGAAGAAAACTAGAGAGAAAATTGGAGAGAGTGTAGGTTGATAGAAAATTACTCATCTCCTCTACCCAACGTTACTCTTTTTCTTTTCTTTTTTCACCAATGTTATATTTTTTTTCTTAATTTAAATTTTTTCTCCTTATATAATAATATTATTATTTTCTTGGAACTAACAGCATAGGCGAAGATTACATGCAATTTATATCTTCTATTATCTTTTTTTTTTTTTTTCAATCAAACAAAAAAAAAAAATTATAGTTCTATTTTTCACCCCAAACCAAGCATTTTGACAGAAAAATAAAAATATTTTTCTTCCTTTTACTTTTTTACATCTTTCCCGTTTTGTATGCTTCCATGTTTTCATCCCCTCACTTTTTAACCTCTTTCCCATTTTATCCTCCCACCTAACCATTTTTTAATTTTGAAATCCACTCAATCTGACAAAAGAGTCTATGGTGACTGAACAAACATCTTGATTTGATTCGTAAATAAATGGTGAGACGCCAGGGGACAGTGGTGGAGGAACAGTACGGAATGATTAATAAACTCCTAAATCTTAATGAGCCGAATACGTTAAGACACGGCGCGTGTCTGCTACGGGAATGCAGTGATAAGGTTAACGTGACAGCCAGTGGTAGTGAGGATTGATGATATAATTTCAAAGGGCAAGACGAGTTCAAATAGTTTTGGAGTAGTGGATTACGCTCTAGAAAGTCCCGCGATTCCTGTATTTCTCATTTCCAAGAATTTATTTATTAATTTGTTTTTAAAAAATTGGTAGTCCTTCGAGACATAATAGAATGTCTTAGCATTGTAGATTAGGAAATTTGATTTCAATGCGACCGTCAGATTCTTATGGATCATTTGATAGGCCAATCTCTTTTTATTTTGGCAAAAATTCAAAATTAACCCTCTAATTTTCAGCATTTTTCATTTCAGTTTTTTAACTTTCAATTTTGTCATTTCACTCATCTAACTTTCAATTGCTGTCAATTTGGTACTCCGTTAAACCTCAGTTATCTGCTGCCGTTAATTAAGCCAAAATGATGTTGTTTTGGCACATTTCGATGTACAGTCATGTGACGAGCCAACAGTACTTCCACAAGGTCTTTAAGGTGTACATTAAGCTCTAGAAGTACCAACAGGATCACTAGTCAGAGCNTTCTCCAGTGGTAACATTTTCACATTCGAACACGCTTGAATCATTGTAGAAAAGCAATACTCATTTGGGCAAAGCCCATTTTCAAGCATTTGAAGAAGCGTGACAATGGCTTCAATTCCCATATCATTATTTGCAAAACAATAAACCATAGCAGTCCATGAAACCAAGTCTCTCAAATCCCCCATATCATTAAAATAGATTTTGCTTTAGCCCAATCCCCGTAAGAGAGATGAGGTGGAGTTAGGAGTAAGGATGCCTCCCCTTAGTTCCCCTAAATGTTTTTTTTTTTTTTTTTTAAAGAGTCAAAACGACATCGTTTTGGCTCAAGTAACGGCAATAGATAATTGAGGTCAAACGAAATACCGAATTGACAACAATTGAAAGTTAGAGGACTAGAATGATGAAACTAAAAGTTAGGACTGAAATGAAAATTGCTGAAAGTTAGAGGGTCAATTTTGGATTGTTGCCTTTTATTTTTTAAAACAATAAAATTAAGGCTGCATTTTTTTTAAGAGAGTTTCAACTTATAGCGTCCGTCTTGATGATACATTTTTATTATCAAACCAAGACATCAATTAGTTTTTGATGTAGACAGGAATTGAACCCTAGATCTCTTATTCAACCATTAGAGACTTTTCCAGTTGAGCTAACTAGAATCCAAAACTAAGGCTGCATTTGTTTCCAAATTTTCTTTTTGAATCTTTTTAATTTCTTAATAATCTGATAATTAGAGGAGGGATAATTTAAATCATATAAGTCTTGGATTGAAAAACCAAAAGATAACAATTGAGATAAAAGAATTTTAGGCATTTTTATGAAATGTTAGTGCATATCTAGCAAACTGCTACAAATAAATTTCACATTATAATTTTTTTTCCCAATAGTAACTCCCCTCCCTCACTCTTCACAAATTTACTGTTAATCGCAATCACCAATTTTTGAACAGCATTAACAGTCTATTAACTTATTTCAAATCATAAAAGCCATTTTCTACTTAATTTTGTGTCTAAATTTTGATAGGGATGAGTATTTTTCATTCATTCCCATCAAGAGTAGCAGGTATACAGAAATTCTTTATATACTAACTTTCTAAGTTTTTAGAGAATGGGTTATACACATTTTATTTGATGGTTAGAGACAAATTGAAAGCTGAATAGTAATTATAATGATTTTCCTAGGAGAAATAGAGATGTTCCTATACATTACCCATAATATGTGGAAGTATTGATGTAATTTCATAAAGTGAAATGCAAGGACTCAATTGTATGGACATGTAAAATACATGATTTCCAATCCTTTTGCTGACCAGGAAACTCTTGTAAAAAAATTGAAAAATGTTTATCAAAAAAATTCAATAAAACAAATTTTAAAACACACACCCCTCTTCTCTCTTACTCATTCACACAGACCCCCAACCATCCCTTCTCTCTGTCTTCAATTGGTGTGGGCATCATTCACAAATCTAGAGCTCTATTGTGATCCATCCATTACTATGGAGCTTCATCACACCCATCGCCACCTTGAGTTTTGGACCGCACCCTTTTCCGCCTTGAGGAGCTTTGCCGTGATGGTCTTAGATCTAGAAACTTCGGTTCTTCTTTTAAATTTCACAAGTAATTTTGTTGTGTTTTTTTGATTCATGGTTGTTAAGAAATTTGTATTTGGTTTTCTAATGGAAACTTGAGAATTTGAATTTGGGTTCTTGAAATTTTCAAGTTTCTATAAAAGAGTTTTTTTTTTTAATTTTTTTTAAATTTTTTTAAATCATGCCAAACAAAAAAAATGAATTTCCTAGCACTTTTAGGAATGCAACCAAAAACAGAAAAAACAAATGTTTTCAGCTAAAAACATTTTACAAGGAAACAAACATAATCTTATGTATAAATTGAACCTTTTTTTTTTTTTGGGGATTCTAGCCTTATTTTCAAGATTACAATTAAATTCAAGAAAAAGTGTCAATTTTTTGAAAAATATTTTAGAAAACAAAGCATTTTTGAGAAATCATTTTTCATATGGAGTAGTATTCTATTTAGAATTGATCTTTGTACTTGCATATTGTTAAAGTTTTTACACTTTTTTTCTAATATAAGTTCTTGTAAGGTTGAGGGGTAAATGTCGAGATTTAAATCTTCAGAAGAAAGTTTCATATGCATATGCATTTAGAAAATACTAAAGTAGAATTTTATCTTCGAAAAAAAAAAAAATTATGCTTCAATTTTTCCTTCTACAATAGATAGTGACATTTCTAATTTTATATTATGAAAAAGGGAAAATTTGACTTCAAACTTTGATTTTGTTCTACTTATATATCTATTATTCAATTTATTATATTCTATCTAACAAAAGTCGTACTTTTGCCTAATATAGTTACAAATTTTCATGTATAAGAACTTTTTTCAAAAGGTTCCTATTGGTACATTCACTCAAATATATGTTTTCAGTTTTTAAATAACATTACATATTTTTTTACCTACATGTATGTCCATACATGTTTTCAAATATATACTTTCAATTTTAAGTGCATGTACCAACCATCCCATGATGTGAGGGCCTAAAGCAAACTTAATCTTTACTCTATCCTTAAATTTGGTCCATTATCACAATTATTCTTCATCATTACAAGATTCTCAAGAAAAAAAAAAATAGTAATCTTCATCATTACAATAAAGGTCACGAGTCAAAAAGAATTGCTATAAAAGAGACTATTCTAACATTAATTAGTTCATATAAGAGCATCCTCGTCAAGGATTGCAAAAAATTTAGCATTTACCTTCTCAAATCTCAATTTTATAACGTATAACACTCCATTTTACAACATCATTTCCATCAAAACTTCTATTTTTTAACACTTCATTTAAATATTCTTTCTTTATCAATTTTTTATTCTTTTTTTTTTCCAGTCTCTTTCTCTGAGACTCTCTCCTCTATCTCTCTTTCACACCCAGCGCCGCCGGCCACCATATCCACCCACCCATTTCACAACCACCATATCTACCCACCATCGCCGCAACCACAAACAACAGCAGAGAGAGAGAGAGAGAGAGAGAGAGAGAGAAGAAAAAAAAAAAAAAAAAAAAAAAAAAAAAAAAAAAACAACTCCCCATCCCCGCCACCAGAAAACCCACTAGTAGACCCATCACGCCAAACCAAATCCATAGCCACTGCCCACACCCACTGCTACCGGCCACCATTGCCCACAATCACACCCACCGTCACCAAAACCCACAGTCACCACCACCACAAACCATACCCACCCACAAATAAACAAAACAAAACCACAACCTAGCCACCACCTTCAACCTTTCTCCTCCAAATCACAAAACAACTACCATCACAAACACAAAAGCCAACCATCACAAAATTTCAGCCACTGCCAAATCCAATCCACCGCCAAACTGTGAACCATGACTCATCGTGACCGGCAACCCACAGTGTTGCCAACGCACGGTGACTCACCCACGGGAAATTGGTGAGAGAGAGGGATGAGCAAGAGACGACAAGGGTGAGAGGGCTGGAGAGAGGAAGAAAGAGAGAGAACAAGTGAGAAAGAAAGAAAAAAAAGAGAGAGAAGAGGGAGACCGGTGAAAGGGAAGAAATGAAAAAGAAGGTGAGAAGAAAAGAGAGCGGGCCCCACTTGAATAAACAAATAATATAACTTTTACCATTTGGTGAATAGTGCGGTCTCAAATTTGAGACCGCACTGTTCATCAATGCAAAAAATTATGGCATTTACCATTCTTAATGGAAATGTTTTTTTAGAGGTTGGGGTGTCAAATGCCAAATATTTGGCATTTGACACCCTTGATAAGAATGCTCTAATTATGGGAGGCCATTGCATAAACAAAAGTGATTTTAGAAGTCTTTTCCAAAGCCAAGTTATCTATCAATCAACAGATTCAACACTCTGATTGAAAACTTAAACTTGACACAACACCAGTATGAATCCACTCGCCTATAATTAATTCCATACACCATGTATTTTCACAATAAAACAGTGTAATAGATTTTTCCATAATTCCAATGTCGAAAATAAAGGTGAAATAATCAATCCCATCATAAACTCATTATCAAAAAAGAATCTTAGGGCTTGTCTATTTTGGCCATGACTCAATTTTTATAACTCATAATTCAAACTCAAAACCCATAATCCATAACCCAAATCTCACTTTATCTCAAAAACTCCAAAATTCTTGTTTGGTCACATAACTCAATCACATAGCTCATCTTTTGTCATCATAACTCATATTTCAGAAACTGAAAACACCAAAATTCTGTTTTTAGTTTCCATCATCCATTACTCAAATTTTTAAGTTTTGAGTGATGAAAACATCACCTAAAAACCAAGCCAAACAAGATTTTTTTTGGTGGGACCCACGCGTTTTGGAAACTCAATGATGAAAACTGAGTGATTTTACTCAAAATTATGGTGATCCAAACAAGCCCTTATTCATTCAACCTATGCATAATCAAATTCTCTCACAACATATATACCTCACACAATTATGAAATCCATATATCATGAGAATTACATTGTTGTATATACCGGATAAAGGATAAATAAGATACTATTGTTCATTATCAAGGTCGCATAATGAACAACTGTGGAAGCTTGTTGATCCTCTCAAAAACCTTTTCGCACAAAGCTTGCCAATACACGAAAGCACCAAGCCACCAAGGAACCGCTACACCATGACTTGCAAACTCAACAAACCCTCCCCACCCTTGTATCTCTTCTTTCTTCCCTCGGTAGTCACCCACAAATTCCTTTTTCCCTATTTTGGCACTTTGTGCAAGTCTTCTATCTTCTTTTTTTGGGGGTGCAAATTTAATGATTTTGTCTCGCACAAAACAAATTCTCACCCCTTAGCTAAAGAGTCGCAAAAACTTTAGGGCAAAAGACAGAAACCAAATGTCGCCCATTTGATCTATAATCTATATCATGCAGTACTGTTCTGTAGTGGTAGGTCCTTCTTTGATGGTTCTGCAATCTGGGTTGCAGACCTTGATATGTGTGACCAAATATTTTTTTAAAAAAAATTTGGTATGTCTATATACATTTTAATAGCCTAAACCAGAGAAAATCTAATTAAATTTTAATTAATTTTTTAAATTTTGCGCTCCATGTCTTATTTGATTTTTAATTTTGTGCCAAGTAAATTATTAAACATAAAAATCGAAGAGTTCAAATCCAATTAGATTTTAAATAGGATTTCAATTGGAGTTCAATTTTCCACCATGTGTTCATCTAAATTTTTAATTTTTGTAACAAGCAAATTATTAGGTGAAAAAACCGAAAAGTCTAAAATCAATTAAATACTAAATTATATATATATATATATATGTAATGAAAAATAATTACATATTTAAAAATGTATGGTTTAAAAAAAGTGTAAGCTAATACCATGTATAATTTGAACTGCATAATTGTAATTTTACTTATACCCGTGCATATGCACGGGGCTACATGTATATATTAATAAGCAGAACTTAGAGAAAATCCAATTAGATTCCACAATTGAAATCCAATTTTGAGTCATGTGTTCTAAATTATTTATTTTTAAAGAGAGTTTTATTTCTAAATTTTGAAGTCAAATGTGAAACCACATTATAAATATCCATCTGAGTTATTACATACAAAAACTAAAGAGTTTAGAATTAATAAATATAAAAAAAAAATGACAATTTACATTTTCCACCTAATAATATTCTCACAAGACTTTTTAAGAGTTAAAATTATATAAAAATAACTATTAATAATATTTAAATTATATATGTAAGAATTATACTATGCATCTTAATGTATATCTTTTAAGTATATACATGCATGTGCATAAGCTACAAGCTAGTTTTATTAACCTCCAAACCAAACCAAAAACAATCAGGTTGAACATTTTTGGTTTTTTGTTAGGGGGGCTTGATTGAGATGATTACCACGTGTGCCTGTCCAGCCTGTTATGCAGAGACAACAAACTATGACACTAGGCAACGAAATAAAAACTCTGTGAGGGCCACTTAATATTAAATGTCTAGATTCAGTTAACTAATCAATAATCATAAATAAATAATAATAATAATAAAAGGCAATTAGTTTGTCTTGCATTGTTTAAGCTCGGACATCTTTTTTTTAAAATGGCTACTTCTTCAATTGACTGTGAAGAAAAGAAATACGACCACACAAGGGAAAACAATTCTTTAGAATTTAAGGTCGTTTAGCTGGCAATTGTGATCTAGATGATAGCACGAGTTGGTGATGCCTGGCCTAAGAATCTCAAACTCGGTTTTGGCATGCACTCGTATTAAATTGCCACACGCCTGCTATTGATACAAAGGTCAACCCCCATGTATGTATTTGGATTAGCTTTCTTTTTTCTTTTTTTCTTTTTTCTTTTTTCTTTTTTTCCTGTTAACTTATTTAGCTTATGTACAACTTTTTAAAACATGAGTTTTTTCAGTTGTATCAATGGCTATTACTATTGGCTTTTGGACATTTGGACTTTAAACATCTGACTCCAGTCTGCGATCTATGATTTTTTTTTCCAAGCACAGAAAAGGCTCTGCCTCCACCAATCACGTTTGTTTTAAATCGCTTTATGTTAAGATTAAATGAACTATCTATCTTCAGTAAATAGGACACATTTTTTTAGACTTCGATATGAAACTGATGATTTATGTTTACTTCCATTACTTTGAATTCCTCCTGCTTACAGGATGGAATACGCATTATTCATCTAGCAGAGATAAATGGTAAGATTCTCAAGCTCAAGCAAAGAACAATTCTGCTGATCATTGGTTAATTCGATGTCCAAGAACAAGCATACTATGGAAGAAAAAAAATTGTGAGCTACTCACCTGTTTCTTTCCACCATACTTCTTACACGTTGCAAAACACGAACAAACTCATAAAACAGTGAGAAGTCAAAACCTATGAGAGAGTCATCTTCTACAGCCATTTTAGAATTTGGGAAGTGAATGCATGGGTTCTGACAAATAACGAAGTCAAAACCGCCGAATTTTTTAATGAGATTCTCAATCTTGTTACTTGTTAGCTTCTGAATGTCTTCAATCTGCACCAACTCCCCAGTTTGTCCACTACTTTGCCACCACCTTCTGAGAATCATCCTCTTTGTTTCAGAAGTTTCTACAGACACAACACCTTTCAAAGGAATGCCAAGCTGGTTTAAAGTGATTTCTGCCCCACCAATTCCACTATATAATGACAACACTGTTAACCCTCCAGGGTACATTGACTTCAACACAGAGAGATGATAGCCCAACGTGTCTGTCTGGAGGCAGTATTTGAGTGATTGAAGCCTATCTGTTGAACTATTCTCAGCAGCTTGAGTGTGATTCAATGGATAGCCTAGAATACGCTCTATATGTTCAGGTTCCATAGGAGCCAATTTATACTGGCCAACCCACACAAGATTTAATGTCCGGCAATGATGAAGGATATCTCTCTGCTGTTCAGATGAGAGCAGTCCTCGAGAATCAGTTAACATCCTTCCAAGCCTATCACAGAGCAGAGATGTTCCACTGGTTCCAGAACTGATGCAGTTTAACTGCTTCCTTGTATCCCATGATGGCCACCATTGCTTAGTATGTGGGATAGCGTCTTCGATGGTCATTGGAGGCTTTGGAAGGAGGTGCAACCTATTTTCAGTAGGAAGATTGTGTACATAGCCTTCTTTTCTACTCAAGGCTGAGAAAAACTGGGTATTAACAAATTCAGGCTCAAGGGCATATAAGAACTGTGAAATTTTTGCCCAAGAGTCATGAGATATATTCACAACATTTGCATAACAGAAATATGGAGGTTTAGCTACCATCCTATCAAGACTCTTGGACGGATTTTCTCTGAATAGATTTGGCCTTCCATATCTGGTGATTTTTGGGTCGACTTTTTCTTCAATCCATGTAGAGTCAACAAAAGAACTCGAGTCATCAATATTCTCCTGTTTCGGTCTTTTCCCCTTACTATTTCCACCAAAATTAATATTCCTAGACTGAGAAACAGAATCTGGACAGTCATCAAAAGACTCTTGTTTTGGCCTTTTTCCTTTAAAGGTTTGCTCAACGTTGATATTTCTTGAATGAGATACAGCAGCACTGTTAATATTTCTTGAATGAAATACAGCAGCACTGTTGATATTTCTCGAATGAGATACAGCACCGTTGATATTTCTCGAATGAGATACAGCACTGTTGATATTTCTCGCATGAGAAACAGAACCATTCATATTTCTCGAATGAGAAACAGCATCGAAACTAAAATCCTCTGTCTTCACTTTTACAGTTCCAAAAGCATACGAGGAATACTGCACCAAAAAGTTTTATGGTTAGTAAACGGTAAACCAACTAATAGATGAGAATACAATACATGACCATAATTTCATAGCATGCACAGAAAAAACCAAACGTATAATACACATCTCAACCTGTACAGAACTTTCAGGTATAACCAAAAATTTGAATGCAAGTAAGAATAACTGAACTGAGAGCTTAAAACACAGGAGACAAGGTATGTGACCACCGAGAAGGAAACCCTAATCTGTGTGGTTATCCATGCCATAGACCTGACATAACCAGGAGTGCCATCTATGACATTAACATTAAGGAGGGCAACATGGTGTTCGAAATAGAGCTGCCAATTTGAATGAATAACCAAAATGTTTATAAACAATATTAAGCCACATAATAGGAACTATTGCTGGAGAACTACCAACATCAGGAAAAAGCTATAGGAAGCTAAATTCAGAAAACTTTTAAAAAGTAATAACTTTTCTGATAGGTTTAAAATGCCAAGTTTAACAACTTCATTGCGAGAATGAACTAACCTCAGATCCTCCAACACAGCTTTTAGAAATTTGATCTGCAAAAATGGAGTCAGCAAGTTCTGAAACTGGAATCTCTGAACCTGAAATACAGCAAATAAGCAACAAGTCAGGGTTGGAAACAAGCTAAATATGTAGTCCCTAGCATTTTTTATTACTTAAAATAACTAAATCAGCACCAGTCAAAAGCTTGGATATTGTGTGGATTTGTCAAAATGCGAATTGTATTGTGAATTGATACATTTCTTTTCTTTGTTTCTTTCTTTTTTATTTTTTTGGTATTGGGTAGTGTATCGTAAGATTTATAGACGCTTTATAAAAAAATTTAAAAGAATTATACATAACATATATAAAAGGTATATTTATTATAAATTGGGAACATGTTGAACTAATGACTAATTTAATCATCACTTATGTGATTATATTTAACAAAGCTATCTAAATAAACTACACTAAAATATATTTATAACAACATTCAAATTGGTCAGACTCAAAAGTAATAATACATGAGATATATGCCAAAATATTAATTTCTTTCTCATCATAATCATCATCTTGCCTAATCAACTTCATCCCCATAGTCCAAGTCAATGTTGTCATTATTTTCATCGTATTGCAAAGTCATTCCTTTATTGACATCTTCATCATCTCCAACATTTACCATCTCTTTTTATTCTCCTATCTCAATAACTTTTTCTTATTTTTCTGCATGCTTCTTCTTCGCATTCTAGCTTCTAGGAATTATAACAAAAATAACAAAAAAAATTATATTGTCATTTAATAGTTTATTCACAATAAAAAAGAAATTTGGAAAAGTGAAAGTGAAGTGTCAAGTGTGGTGATCCAAATTTTGTAAAAAAGAGAGAGAAGGAGGTGAAAAAACTCATGGACATGTTATTAAATTTGGCTCAATCAAGTAGCCCAATAATTTTGTAAAAAAAATTCTAACTTGTTGGATTCAAATTAAAGAACAAACTTTAACCACAACAAACAAAAAAAAAAAAAAATTACACCTAAATGTCTATGTATTGTCTAACATGTGCCTTTTTTATATAGTTAAACGCTGAAGTGTACAATACATATGATACACATCTATGTACATATGCATGAGTACAAAACTTCTGGAAGGGCAAAGAGTTTTTATGAATTATCAGACAAATCTCATCAGATACAGTAGCTCATCCTGTACTTTCATGCAGTTATATTCTAATTGGAAAGGCTGAGCGAGACTCGTGTGATTTCAGTAAAGATATTTAAATGAGCATGAAGGTCCAAAGAGTACTTCCACAAAAGTAAGACCATGGCCCCCTACTGCCGAAAAAACAATAAGCTATCCTGTTCATCTTGGTTTATTATAGGGTTGAGCATTGTTTAGATAATATTCAAAATTATATAATTACTTACCGTACTTCTCAATTGCAGATGAAACTTCAGTCTCAGAGAAACCCATTTCAAGCAAACGCAGTGTTTTCTCCATAGTCCCAAACAGGGTTTCATCATTAGTATGCTGAGAATCAAAAGGTAAGATTGTTAGGAATTGCTTGAATCATATATAACATAGACATTGGGTAATAAATATCCAAAAATAACATGACAGGTAATTTCATATGCCAAAAAAGAAGAAAACAAATTGTGCCAAACTTGGCACAAAGATCTTCAAGAGACTCATTCATCTTACTCTCAGGGTAGTTTCAAACACCACACAAGTCTCTCGTTCATAATTGGTCACTTCATTTCTCAAAAAATGTCATAAAAGCTATGCTTATGTAACAGCCCTGTTAAAGGTGTGCCAAGCACAGAAGTAAATAAACTTATTTCCTTTTTCTAGTTTGTGAAAATACTTCTTCATTAAGCTGCAATTCAACCATAACAACATTGTATCATAGTAAGATGTGAGAGAAAAATGGTCTTTGTGACCCCTGTGAACATGTCAAAAAGAAAGGCAGTAAACTAGTGATAAATTCTAGAGAGTGTTACATATGCATGTTCCTTGCTATTATTACTTTCCTATCGTATAACTTTTTAGAAGATCACATAAAGAAAATTTCAAGCAAACATTGACCACTCTAATATGGGATTGTACTCACAGCATCCCAATCAAAACCAGAGAAGAAAAATTCGACGGATATCTAGCGAAATAACAGACCTGAGTTGAGATTAACAAATTTCTTGCTTAACCCATCTTTGGAAATTGTCATCTAAGGGACAACTTCTTGCCAAAGAGCTTTAGCTCAAATGGTGCTTTCTCCCCTCACAAGAGTAGGTGGAGGATGAGGTTGTGGTTTCAAAACCCACTGGTTGTGTGTAACTTTTTTCTTTTCTTTTTTTATAGGTAGATAGTGGAGGAGAGAGAGGTGGGTTCAAACCACAGACAGAGTGCACCACAAAGAATGCCATTACCGTTGGGCTATCACTTGAATTTCTAACTTCATCCCCCTGAGCTGTATCATCTGTGTCCTTTTCAAGCTCTTCAGCTATCTGGGCAGCAGTTATGAAGTCCACTAATTCAGTCATTTGAGCATCTTCACCTGAGACATAACATAATGAGATGAACAAACTGATTAATTCAGTTACCATTAGAGAATAAAGTTCTTCAATATTAGAAGAAGAGCAAAATTAAAGCCAAGATGGAGTCTCATAGCCCAAGTACTGCCAAGTGCCAATACTTCTTAAAGAAACTGTGTACCAACCAGATAAGTGTTGAAAAAAACACAAATCTGATATGACATGTCCCAAAGTTGAGTCAAATCTTTTTATACAAGTCGTTTAACAGTTTTCTTCACAATCAAGCTGCAAAGAGACAAGCAGACACATGATTTCCATATCTCTAAAGTGCTTCACCTTGACTCAAACATATCTCCTGGCTCCTGAAAGTGTCAGTATTTATAACCCAAAACCAGAGCCTGTTTAAATACATTGGCTTACTTGGCTTAAAACACAAGCTGAGTAAAAATAACTTGTACCTAGAAAAAAGTGAGGCTTAAATGGTAGTACCCAGCCAAATAAGGCAAGCCACACACACACTAAACCATATGTAATTTATCATACCTCCCACTTTTATAGCAAGATCTCTCTGCGGTTTCACACTAGTACATTGCAAAATAATTATAGGCCACAACAAGTAAATTTTTTAGGGTCATCTATGCAAAAAATAATTCTCAATTTTAAACCAATCACACAGATGTATTTCCAAAGTTTGCAACATTTATAAAAAAAATAATAATAATAATAATAAATATTAAAATTATAAAATTATAAAATAAAAAACCCAAAATGTATCCATCGACAGGAACAATACAATATGCTGACTCCAAATTTACTGTTTTGATATCAAAAGCAACTTCAAAATACAAGTCTCATTGTAACGACAGTAACATGCACTCAAATGTGTATTTCTACCCCCCTACAGTAACAGTAACTTAAACAATCCCCCAACACCCCAACTGAGAGATCGAGAGTGAGATTTTAAAAATGAAGATTTCACAAATTTATACCTACCAAGCTTATCGATTGCAAATGCAACTTCATTTACAGAGAAATTCATCATCAGTAAGGATGCTCTTTTGTCATCACCAAATCCATTATGTACATCAGGCTCCTGCCAGAGATTGAAGATTATGCCAAATAACATGCAGCAAAAAAGGAACAGAAAAAAGCAATGACCTCTTCCTCCCTCCCCACACCAAAAAGGAAAAATTATAATCCAAAGCCAACCACAGTATTCCCCAGGTTAGCAATCTAGGTTTCCAAGATAGTTCAATTGACTTTTTCAAATAAATCACATAAAAAAATTTGCAGTACCCCCTAATTTGAGTCCTTCAGGATTACATAACGAAGGAAAAAAAAATAATCACACAAACCAGATGATAGCACTATGGCAGCAAGTAGGTTACCTCTTTCGGTTGAACAACTGTTGGAGTTGCAATTTCTGGACTACAAGGTTCCTTGTCATCAAACAAGCTATCTAGAGAATCCGATGACTCAGAATTTGATTTTTGAAGATCCTGTTTCATTCAAAAAAAGGTAAACTATTGCCCATTAGAACTTCTGTAGCAAATATCACAACAATTGCTCAAAAGATGAGTGAAAAGTAAAGAGTAATTAAATTGGCTTCTAGACTTGTAAGATTTATCATAGTGAACTGAAATAATCAAATTGCTTGATTATTATTTGGTTGGGCCACTACGACACTAACACACACTTGGTCAATCACCAAATTACTGAAATCCACAAAGATTTTCTCCCCATCCTAGAAAAAAATGTTCAATATCTACTACTTTGTGAAGTAGACATGTCAGCTTACCAAAATGGACTCATAAAAAAATTCATTATTAAATCCATAAAGGTGAAACAGGTTCTGTCGAAACACGAAACAGCAATAGAGCTGTTCATACCAATTTCAAAGCTCTCTTAACTATAAACATAAAAACTAGAAAGTATTGTGTGCTTAAAACTCAAACAAAGAAGGTCAAACAATTTATAATATTTTCCTTCGAAAGAACAATGAGATGGTAAAGAAATTATTTGTTTACTTACAGAATATGCAATGAGAGTTTCCAATAACAAATCAGCATTCTCTTCACCTAAATATTAGAGAAAAAAAAAAAAAAAAACTCGTGAATAAATATCTTGGTCAAGACATTGGTACATCATCACAATTTTGTAAACTCAAAACTTTTTTTTTTTGATAGGTAATCAAAGATTTATTTCATAAAAAGGACATCATGTTCACGATGGTGAACACTTAGACCTTAAAACAAAACATATGATAAAAAACTATAAATAGAAGGTGTCTTAAGGATGCTGGTGAAGCCATGGGGGCCCAAATTTTGATGTGCATTAGTGCAGCTTTACTCCTATCCTAGTATCTTACATTGCCATTTTTTGCCCTACCAACACCTACCCACTTCCAAATAAGACAAAACATAACAAAGTTTACATTTACAGATGACATACCCTTTTCCTCGATCACTTTGTCAACAAGAGAGGGTAAGAATCCCATTCCAATAAAGAATGACTTTATACTGCTTCCAGATGAACTTGCAACATTGTCCTGGAATAGTAAAAAAATAAGGAATGTTAAGGAGCAAATTACTCATGCGCTAAGTCTCTAAGTCCAACTCCCAAAGTTACTATATATTTGGGTTTTGAGAGGTTAAAAAAGCAAGGATGTGACAATTAATTCAGTTCAGAAGACTGAAAAAGCTTGCTCAAGAAAAGGATAGTTGGAGTTATTAAAAAATAATTGGAGATACAAAAAACACAAATCTCAAACAATTTTGCTACCATTAGATCAAATAAAAGGTGTAGAAATTCATCAACAATTCAAAAAGAAAAGGCCATACCCCAACATGCCTTGAGTACAAGGGTTCAGGTGGTAACTCAAAGTCCAGGATCTCTTCCTTTGGCACTATTGCTTTCTCAGCATTTGAATTCGAGGAATCCTATAGAATTCATATGTGAATATACAAATGCATTCAACTATCCCTAAGGACAAAGATTATCACTAAAACTTAGACACATACCATGTCGAGATAAAACAAATGCAAAAATTCTTATAAAGAATTGTTAGCAATCCACCAAAAATTGCACCAATTAAGCCTCTGACAGAATGTCTGCAAAATAATTAGCAACCAAGTCAGCCTGCAAAAAAAAACCAAAACCAAAATCAATGTAAATATAAAATTTTGATTACTCTGAAAGCAGCAATTTCCATATCTTTTAGCCTATCATGTAATTTTCGCTTATGAATGTGAATTACTTCACTAATTTTGGTTATATAGGTTAAGGGCAAAACTTAGGTGCAGTATATTAGGTTCCTCAGTTAAATTCAAACACATGGTTGCATTGACCAATAAAACACAAATTATGTTATCTTTTCCAATGACAATTGAATTCAATGCAGTTATGTGTTTGAAATTATTTGGGAAACTTAATTTACTACAGTCAGGGATTTGTACCCAAGTTTCACCCATAGGATAATTGCACTATTATCCCCTTGATTATGGTGCAATTGTAATGTTCTCCTTAATCTTCAAAAGTGAACAACATCCCCCCTTAACCATGGCAAATAAACACTTTATACCATGTTGTTATGATTTTCATCAAATTTAACAAGAAAGTCAGAAAAAAAAACTTCTAACAGAAATTTAACCCGTTTGATAATGTTGTTCGAGTAACGTTGTTTGTATTTTTTAGAAATACATGTGGGCAAAAAAGTGTGTAGAAATATGTGTAATATGATTTAAAAACTGAAAACATGTGTTTAAACACATGTAACAAATGGGCAGGCACAAAATGCTTATTACCTATAGTTAATGGGGAAGTTTAGAGGACATTACAACTTCACCATAGTTAAGGGAGCAAAGTGCAATTTGACCTCCCCTTTTTTTTTCTATTTTTTAAGTAATGACCAGAAAAGAAGCATAAAGAATTGTAAAGAATAAATTATCAACAATTTGCAAAGAGCTTGTATATCAACTGGCATCTCCTAGTGTTTTCAACAGAGAGGTTCGCGTTCAAATTTAAAAAAAAAAAAAAAAAGGCCCTAAAATTAAGTTCTGTGCATAATTCATAGCTAAGAAACATTTCGATCATTTTTATGGGCAAGTACAAACTACTCTCAAGAAGAGAATTAACTACACTTAAATCTTCACCAAACGAAAAACTTGTTTCCTTCTTTTTTTCTTTTTTTTTTCCCTTTTCTTTCGTTTTCTCAGAAACCAAACAAAATTGAAAACGAAAGGAAGAAAATTCCGAATTCAATTGAAGGAAAATGGAAGCGAACGCGAACCCTAATTGGTTGATACCATGCATGCATGAAATGAAAACCGAAACAAAATTGAAAGAGCGGGGTGAGAGTGCATGTGAGTGCGGTGGTCCACGGCGTACCTGATCGGCGAGAGAGCGAAGCAATTGAAGAGGCAGAGAGGCAGCGCGTGGAGAACACACGCTGCCACAGTAGTAAGATAAGTGAAGGAGCTGAGTAATTCGGTTCAGTTCATTTCAGTTCTGACGCTTCGGAGTTCACTAACGCAAGAAGCAAAGTAAGAAGGAGAAAGTGTTGGGTACAGCAAGAGCGAGAGCTACGCGATCACTGGCGCGTAGGTCTGTTAAAGTGTTTACAGTGTCCAATGGAATTGATTCCTGACTGTGTTACTACTTAGTACTCACTACTGACTTAGAAACGACACTGCCCACGGGCCCCAGAGGTTTTCAACTTTGAATTTCCAGGACCAAATTCTAGCATATATTATTATTGTGTTGGCCAATTTGTACGAGTCTACGAGAAACAATATTTTGGAGCGGGAGAAACGTGGATGCAATGTATTGGATGAGACACGAAACGTCGTCTAAACACGTGTTGTGTATGTGTCATCCTGTGCTTTGTGCTTTCATGCATTGGACTTGTAGATATTTTTATACACGCGTATGTGATGAGCCGTGTTTAGCATTGTTTTAAAAACTAGTACGATTAATGAACCAGTTTTTTTTTTTTTTTTTAAAACCCAATTTTGGCTAATATTTTACTGTTTTTACCCGACCAAATTAGTACCTAGTTCAACCGGCCAATCTGATCCAATTTTTAAAATTATGGTATTTAGTGCTCTCTTTCATTGAACGTGACACAGACATGACACATATATTTTGTTGTTTTACAGTAAATTTGGATCAATCAAATCAAACTTAAAAATTGTTTTTCCGTTAACCGAAAAATCTTTTATAAAATTTTGTAAAACATTATACATTAAAAAACTTGGTAATTTTTTTAATTTATTTATAGAAATACACAATGGCTATCATTCCATCTGGTGGTTGGGTCATTGGTCAGGTCGCCAAATACCAGCTTTGGCAACCAAACCACTAACACAAACTGCCAGACTACCAGCTCTAGTAGTTGAGCAATCGGTTTTGGTGGTTTGTGCTTCAAATATTTTACATGTCATATTAAATACCTAAAAATATTTTACAATAAAACAAACAAAGTATTAATTAGAAATGCAATGTGTTTTTATTTTTAAACACAAGTCATGTCTGTGAAGTCTAATGTACCGAAATACTAGACGCAACTCAAGTTATATTGAATAAATACATTATAAAAATATTGAATAAAAAAAATATTTTCCAGTTTTTCCTCTAGTGAATTTGAGAGATTTCTTTCAAGAATAATAGAATTTAAAAAAAATAATTTATATCTCTCACGTTTTATTTATTTATTTTTGAAATATAGATTGCTTTATATTCATTTGCGTAAAATTTTTGTACCACCTCTTAGATAATATTCCTTATGTTTTCAATTAAATTCAATCATATGATATTAAAATTTTAATTATATATACATATAAAAAAATCTGTGGGGATAAAAGCCCAAATTCATATATTAGGCCTTGGGCCCTATTTGAGAATGTGGGTACGTCCGAGAAGGAGTAAATGATTGGAGAAGACGCCGGAGTGGAGAATCACGTAAGGAGATGGTAAATGAATATAGTCCGAGGAGCGTATCCTTCTCGGATATGAGGAACATTGGTCAAGCAAATACCTGGGCGGTTTAGGTGACCTTCCAGGGAGTTCCAACGATAAGGATGAACTTCAGGCACATATAAAGATGATAAAAATAGAGAAATATCAAAGGGAAAAGCTGCTACCACCGCATTAAATGCACTGCAGCAACTTTTCTGGCCACATTTATGTGGAGAAGACCCCTGAACAGTGCAGCCACAGCTATCATCACTCATGGAGAACCAACGAAGATATCTGATGGGATATATACTCAAGTGAATACTTAGATGAAGAATAAGTGTACGATCAAGATAGTCTAAAAGAAAACTATATAAATGTAAAAGACTTCTCATGAGAGGGGGATCGAAAAAAGGGAGGAAGAGAAGAAGTAGAAAAATATATTGTAACTCTAAGAATTGTATTAACCTTTTAGACAATAATTTATCTCCTCGGACATCAGTTTATTCAAGTTTCAAGTGTGTTTTTGTACTTGTTCATCTTTTAAAATATTGATTAATTGTTGTTTAGTTTACAAACAGCTCAGTTCTTTCACCCACTCTCTACAAATTCATTGTATTGGGCTTATTGAGCTCACATCTCATATTTTTTGGACTTGGGTTACAAATCTTGACCCTACAAAATGCATTGACTATTAAGTCATATAAATTTGTTACATTAATCAATAAATCACATTATTAAATTTAATTAGAAACTTTATTTAAAAAATTAATTAAAAACCTAAATTACAATACCTAAACAACAGTATCTAAATTGGCCAATCCATTTTTTAATTCTTCTCATTTTAAGAGGGTAGTGAAGAAAAAAATGTAGTAAAAAATTTGTAACTTGACATTTTTTAATATTTCTAATATAAAAATCTAAAAATTATATTCTTTTTCTTCAACTATCGATTTATAAAAATAGGAAAAGAACAAATTTAAGGGAATATAGCTTTTGTGGGGGAAAAAGGGCCCGACCCAACGTAATGGGCCGAAGGCCCATAGGAGGGCTATTTTGCGTCCGAGAAGAGGAAGATGAAGAAGATAGGGCCCGGCTGGAAGTGGGACCTTCAAGATGAAGAATTATCACAGTCCGAAGAGGACATCTCCTGTCCGAAGAGGTTGTAATCCTCTGACGCGATATCATAGATCAATTGAATGTGTGAAAGGCCAGAATGACCTTCCAAGGACTTCACCTGATCGAGATAAACTCTGAGCATGCCATGGAACGATAAGGATGGAGAAATATCTAAGGGGAAAGCTGCTGCCACCGTATTTAATGCACTGCAACAGCTTTTCTGGTCGCATTTATGTGGAGAAGACCCCTGAACAGTGCATCCTAACCTACCGCCACTCATACAGAGCTAAAAGAAGATGTCTGACGTGACATGTACTACAGCAAACTCATGGATGAGGAATACGTGGACGATGGAGATGAGGACAAAAGTGACTATATAAAGAAAGGAAGCTCCTAACAAAGGGCAAAAAAAAAAAAAAAAAAACTTGGTTGTAACCCTAGGATTTTGATTCATCAGATAAACTAATAGTGTAGCTCTTCGGATTATCAAAGTTTACGTACAAATTAATGTCAGCTTGTGTTTGAAAGCAGTGATCCGTTGTTATTAATCTCATACTCAATCTAGCTCTTTCACCCATACTCTACAAATTAATTGTCTTTGGGCTTGGGCCACAAAAACCAACCCTACAGCTTTTTATTCTCTCTATCTACTATTTTTTTAAACATCTTTCAATCAAGAGAATTGTGACTCCTACATTCCACTTGTCCTGCTAAAGAAAGGTAGAGTCAGACTCTAATGCATGAATTACATATGCCATGATTAGATGCTCCTTGCATTCTTTCTCCCAAAAAAAAAAAAAAAAAAAAATTGCTCCTTGCAAACAAGTTGTTCATGTTCATGAATGATTGGGGTGTATCTGGGATAATTTATTGTTTTATTTTAATTTAAAAAATAAACTGGATAAAAATATAATTACACATAAATTATAATGGAGTTATATAAAATTGCTCCTAGTTAAATAAGCTAAATAAATTTTAAAAATTAAGTGAAACCAAACAAACACTCGAGTTATTGTACTTTTTTTTTTGGCTGAATCGAGTTATTGACTATTTTTTCACTTATTGTACTTGTTTGACCCATATTTTTAGTACTATTTATGTTTGGGCGATTTTTTTTTTTCCCTTTTTTTTCCGTTTAATTGTACCTTCTTCCCCCTTCTTCTTCTTCTTCTTCTTTTTTTTTTTTTTGGTGCTGAATTCCGTTTAGTTGAACTTGCTTGGCCTATATTGGTGTATACTACATTGAGGTAAAAACACTTCAAACTTCTTATATATTTCTTTTTTAGATGTGAATTTTGAAAATCTAATAGTTGAATTTCATACTCATTATGTTCTTAACATGAATATCAAATTTCGTTCAAATCAGATATTATTTACTATTTGATCAATTAATATATTTTTTATATACAACTTTAAATTACAAAAACTTAAAATTATAACATTTATTTGATTACATAGCAATTGATTTTTGATTTTCTTGAAATTTTATAGGCATTAAGGATGTAATAAGAACATGCAATCTAACGGTTAGATTTTCAAAATTCACACTTAATATAAATATATATGATAAGTTTGTAAGATTTTTCTCTAAACTAATTTGGAGAGAAACTTTGTTCATAACAGTATGCATAATACACCACTCTCAGGGTTTTTTTTTTTTTTCTTTTCCCCTGTATTTTGGGACAACAAAACGGCTTCCCGTTTTAATATCATTGGGTTTTGGAGCCAATCCGCAATAATAATGTCATATTTTTGTTTTGTACTGACGTGATGTACAGAGCTCTTGGAAGTTGGAACAACTCATCTTTTCCCAAGTGGTTTCCAGTTTCCACAACCTTTATTTTTATTTTTGAGAATTTCTCAAGTTCATAATATCAAAGACTAGACTAACATTAGTTATTTGCACTCCGATTGTTTTGCTGTAACATTTTACAGTTTTTTTTTACCGATTTTACATTTTTTACTGTGTTTATTTCATTGTAAGATTTGGTTAAACTTAAAAATATTTTCTGTTAACCCCTAAAATCTTTTGTTCAATTTTGTAAAATATTATATAAAAAACATTTATTAAAATATTTTATAAAAACATACAGTAAATCTCCTTCCCCATCTAGTAGTTTAGGACTGGCTAACCAGAGTCACCAGTCCAGTGGCCCAAGCTGTAGATATGGTGGTTGGGGCCGCCGATCCAATGGGCCAGGTCATTGCTCTAGTGGCCGGGACTACCAGTTCAATGAGTTGGTCCACTGGTCTTGTGGCTAGAGCTGGCAATGGTGGCTGGGACTTGGGAGATACCTGTTTTGATGGTTTATACTTAAAATTAAAAAAATAAAATAAAATAAATAAATAAAATAAATAAAAAAATTTGTTACACCAAACACCTAAAAAAATTTTCAAATGTAGAAACATATTACATTAAAACAAATGGAGCATTCAATTCTTCCATTGTGGTATAATTTGATAAAATGTGCAGCTATGATTGATGAACCATCACTTTCATATGAACTTACTATTTTTTCTCCATCATTTGCAATCTCACATGTCCAAGTTGTGGTAAGAATTGTGCAATTGTGTCCGTAAACTTTCTCGAGTACTTTACAACACGTTACCACCAAAAATATGAAACCAAGCAAGCAAACCAATTAAAATAGGAATAAGTCACTTTCACTTGACTCATTACTAAAATTCACATTGTTTTAATTATTCATCAATCACACCATATCAACAACTGTGATTAAAGTTACTAAACAATTGGTCCCTAGACATCTTGAATGATAAAGCGGAGCACAGGGCCGATAGGGCTCAATTAAATGAACCATAGGCTAGTCTCTTTTCTGTCTCAAGGCTGAGCCAGCCCAAGATTCCCACCGACAGACCACATGGTGCAGGTCAAATGCTATTGAAAAATGGAAAACAATTCACTAGATGTACAGAACAAGCAAAAAGAGGTGCAGATGGTCTTAACGGGTATTACTTTCCAGCAGAAATGGAGTCAGTGCCCAACAAAGAAAATTCTTTTTAATCTTGAATATATTGATGAAATGCAAAAGAAAGGGTTACACTGTGTTTCGACTTGATTGGAGCAGGGCAACAACTAGACCCCCACAAAAAACCAAAGACATCAGTATAAGTGTGGATCAAAACAACCGCAGCAAATGTTGAGGAGGGCTTGAAAAACAATCAAGATGATCAGAAACGAGCATTCAATTTACCAATGCATATAACCACGACTGAGTACAATATACTCATGCCGACAATTAATCCTTCCTGCAGAATAGTAGATCCTCCAACAAAAAAAAAAAACTCCCAAAATAATGATGCCATGAAAAACCTCTGCATCATTAACGTTGGGATCCAATGTTAACAGAAGCACCCCCCTTGTCAAGCTTAAGTGCTTTGGGATCAAGTGGAATAGTACCAACTGTTAGAATACCAGATTCGGCAAATCCATTAACTTTGATGGGAACTGAGCCTACTGTGACAATGTCAACAGATTCATTATTAGCAATTGCAGAAGAAGGCAAGGGCTTAGGTTCAGCCTTTTTTGGGTTTATGGTGAGTGAACCAATCTTTAAAGTAGATACTATGTCATCTTTTGCCCCAACTGTCATGTGCTTGGCATTTCCATCTAAAAATTTTGTGTTGGGGACATCAGAATTAGAAACCTGCTCAGGAGCTGCGACTCCAGTCTTTATTGAGTTATTCAGGCCATCGTTAGGCTTGATAGTTTTCTCATCTTCACTTGGAAGTAGCTCAACAACACGATTAAGCCTAAGAGGGGGATCCAATGAAGGTACAAAATATGGACTTTCTATGCTCTTGATAAGCAACCTGGATTTCTCTTCCTTCATGATTTTCTGACGATTTTCATAGTAAATGAAATCATCAAGTAATGAGGTCTTCAATGTGTGATTTTTGAAGATTTTCAACATCTCAAGGCCTTTCTTATACATGATCTGCAGATGAACAATAATCATTTAACAAATAACTTGGCAAGGGTGTAATAAATGTTAATTTGCAGGGAAAAAAAAGAGAAGCTAGAAATAATTGCAAAAATCCAATTTCAAATAACCAACCCCATGCTCCAAATTCAGGGTAATTCAAATCAGGAAAAGTTGTATATTGCAACTCAACCAAGCCATGTCCTAACTACCTGGGTTACTACTTACTACACCAATCACATTGTCCCAGTTAGCTCTATCTAGGACTGTTTCCTCCATTATATTTATATCTGTATAAATTAAGAAGCTTGACAGAGAATAGAGGAATGTCCTCCATTATATCTAGGACTGTTTCCTCCAGTTAACTCTATCATAGCTCAGTGGTGAGGCCAGGCAACCTTAGGCGGTCAAGCCTAGGATTATGCTATTCCTCTTTTTCTTATTCTTGCAACCTCAGAGCGCTGTTGCTGCATCAGATTCTCTATCAGAGCATAGCCAAAGGCCATTGCAGAAACCATAATAGAATATGGTTTGACATGATTTTACTCAAATTGGCCATAATTAAAGAGACTTGATAAAAATTGTGAAGAAGATTGGAAAAGGGGAGGGAGGGGGGGGGGGGGGGGGGGGGGGGTGAAAGAACATTAGTGAAGACTCTTAAATCATAAATTTCACCTAACTTATTACATGTATTCTTCCTGACACAGTAGAATGGTAGAAAAAGGAATAGCCTAATACAGTAGAATGGTAGAAAAAGGAATAGCCTAATACAGTAGAATGGTAGAAAAAGGAATAGCCTAATACAGTAAAACGGTAAAAAAGGAATACCCAACACCCAATAGAGTCGATGTTTAAATATTGCTCAGAAAGCAGAGTAAACTTATATAATGAGAATTTTCTACAACATTCAAAGCAATAATGACATGTTCATCTATCACTCAAATAATTTATAAACCATGTTACCATGTTAGTCTATGAAAGGTTCATCTTATCTTAATATCTTATACATAGTGCAAACCAACTAAAATTAAGCCAACAGTGCAAACAAGAACAAACTACTTGAATAAGTGAGGTCATGGAGTTCATGATGTCCTACTCAAAAAGAAAAAAGAAAGTTCTAACGGCATTCAGAATATTTCATAAAAAAAAAGTGCAACACAGCAAACCCAATAGATGGACATACCTCTTGTGTATCTCTGCTATTAGTAACTGGCTTGTTCTCATTATTTTCTAAGATAATGTGTCTAAAATTGGTGTTTGGGACATCTTTGATGATGTGCCACTTGACAGAGAAGCTCCCACTCCATTTATCTTGCTGCCAAAAATCCATATCCTTAGTGAAGTCAACTGAGCCAACCATCTCTGCAACACCACAGAATTGACCGCTTGCATTAACCTGTACAAAACAATCTAACATGAGTATGACCCAACAAAACAAGAAAAAACAGCTAATGAATAGCCAACTTGGAGAATAATAAAACTCACAGAGAAGAAGAGGAAGATAGGGCAGCCTCTAGGCTTCCCTGCAGCCATTCTCTGTGCATCTTCATAAGCAGCGTCCAACTTCTTGTTTCCATGGGGTGTAGATGACCAAACATTATACTTAATGCTCTTATGTACATCATCCTCACTGTATGATTTTATTACAAAGAACTTTGCATCCACATAATCAACTGGAAATTCCTCCTTGTTATACTGATCAGTATAGATAACAATGTTTCCATGTGCATTACCATCTCCTGCCTTGCTTGTGTAGGCTTTGACAGCCAGTTGATTTTTTGATCTGTTGGTTCTAGGGCCCCGATTCTGCTCAACCAATGCATCTGGGCCACCAGTTACATCATTCAGTGCTCTACCAACATGGATCTTGGGCCGAATCTTAGCCCCTGCACCCTGTCCGTAGGCACTTGATCCGAAGTCTGATAAACCATTACCAGCTGGAAGTGTCACTTTCAGTTGATTATGATGAGATAGAACCTTTCCATTGGAAATGTTATCTACAGCTGGAATTGAGCCAGAGGCACTTCTACCCTGTCAACGCAAATAACAAATCAAAAACTATAATAAAAATTAACATTAAAATAAATATTAAAAATCCTACAAAAAGCCCCAATAATAGGAGTGCCAACAGTTTCACAACTTCAATAGATAATTTTAACTTGACAATTAGACAAATTCTCAAGATACTTTCATCATATTTAATGTTTATTATTGATCTAACTCACCCCCAAGGATGGCAACTACCAAATAGTAGATTCCAAATTTTGGGTGTATATCCTTATGGAACAGATCAACACCATGGGGGTGACAAGGACACCCCCAACCCCAACCCACACCCAGCCACCACAAAGGTTGCTTTTGTTGGGGGAAGGAGGGGTGTTGTAGGGTTGGAAATATTTATACCTGGACTAAAGCAAGAAAAATCATACCTGAAGAACATGTGATGAAGCTGGAGGGGCAAAACTACCAGCAGAAACACTCCCATGCATCACAGATTGCTTGCTTGGTCCAACAGTAGCTCTTGGTCCTTCTGAAACTCTGGACAGGGAATTTGTCTGATTTGAAACGGATTTCAGGGAGTTCCTAGGAAAGGCTCCAGTAGCTGAACTGAAGTTATGTTTTAAACCTCTTGCATCAAATCTATTCATCGATACACCAGTATCATATGAGGAGTCGACTGAACTACTAGGGACGGCATCTGGTTGAACGACAAGAGGAACATAAGCAGGTGGAGAAACAGGGTTCTGATAAGAGGGAATAAGGTAATATTGTGGAGCCCCAATAATCTGACTTTCGTCTCCTATCATAGCACCAGGTATGTAAGGATTGTATGGGTTGTATGGAGACTGTGCATATCCATAGCCAGGCGGATAATATACATAAGGGGGACTTTCATTATGCACACCCTGAAGCAGAGAAATATGAAGTTCAGAATAGCCACAAATGACAAGTTACATAAAGGAACTACACATGGTTGGTGTGTGTGTGTGTGTGTGTGAGAGATAGAGGGAGAAAGTGTGTGTGTGTGTGTGAGATAGAGGGAGAAATGAGAGTTTTCACCCACCGCGTACTGGATATCTGGACCATCTACACCAAAAATCCTATGGTGGTCCTCCCATTCACCGGGTGATTCAAATCCTGAGTACATTTAAGGAACAAGATGCACAAGTAAGACACTACCAAACACAACACAAGTCCTTTGAAAAGTAGAGCATTTAAGTTTTACCTGTACAATAATACCCATAGTTGGTGGCAGTAGGATAATACATGCTCTGATCAACAACAAACTCAGGTGCCGCTTCGTTGTACATAGTTTCAATTTGTTCGAGAAGTGGACTTGTCAAATGTGGGCTTGCTTCGGTACCTTGAATCTAAAATTCAATAGATGGAGATGTTATTGACAACTCAGTGGAAGAAATATAAATAAATAATTAAAATAAAAAAGATACAAAAACCAAGTTTCATGTGACCATTTGAACAATGGTTCAATTAAAGTCAAGCAATGACTAAAAAAGTACCAGATAAGTCTCTGTGTTTCCATTTTCAGAAACATTATACATTTCCATTCCAGGACTGCCACCCTATACAAGTGGAATAAAACGATTGTAAGCACACACTACAGTTCGACATGGTACTGCTGTACAAAACACGCCTTAAGACAAAACTACACTGGCCAGATTCACAGCAGTGAACCACAGACAACATTTTATTTGAAACATTAATGAGTTCTACTTTAACAACGAATAACATACTGTCCAAGCAGCAAGTCACCAAAAGAAGCTCAACGCCAAAGTAAGGGAAAAGCTAGAACGGATACCACCAAATAGATCTGTGAAATATTTCTTTAGAGAAATAATTTAGATTTTTTATCCCTCAATAGCACATGAAAGAACTTACTCACACTTTAAAGATCAACTTATAAGCTTAAATACACCCATCATACAAAGAGTATTGTCCAGTACTACCACTACAACTAAAGAAGCTATTCTCGCAAAAACTATTTATGAATCCCCAAAACAATAATAAATCAACAACCAACCAACCCTAACTTTGGAGTCGGCTATAGATCCTCAACAAACAAATCAGGGTCAACCACATGTTTTTTCCGTCATTCTATCCTATCCAAAGTCACACATTGTCACCTTCTTAATTATCATGTCCTTTTCTTTACTACTTCTACACATTATTTTAAGTCTCTCTACCTTGTTTCGTTCTGTCAACTTGAACCATCTCACTCTGGCGAATCCCAAAAACAATAATACTACAAGCCTAACTTTGGGGTTATAGGGGTTGGCCACAGATTATTTTTCGTCACTCTATCATAATCAACGCCGCACTCTCTCTACCTTCTTTATTGACATATCATTTTTCACTACATCTATTAATGTTATTTTTGGTCTTAACCTTTTTTGGTTCCCTCAACTTGGATAAATCCCAAAACAGTAATACAAGTCTTAAGCTAGCTCCCATATCATCAAACTAGCAATACCAAAACACAAAAAGAAAAAGTAGTAAAATATACACATACACACAAACAAACAAATATGCATATAGAGAGAGAGATTAATTTTATATATGGTTTAAGCTAAACTAAACTAAACTACAAGAGTGGAATAGAAATTATAAACAACTCAGCCACTCAGAATTTGACTTTCAAATATTAAAATCAAAATTAGCTAAAAAGCAATATAACAAAAATTGACAAAAACAACAAAAACCAGCCTCACGAATCTACAAAACAAGATCACTATAATACTCGTAGTTAACAAAAACCAGACAATAATACTCAAAGAACAACAAAAAGGAAAGCGAGGAGTAACAGTATTACCAGAAAAGAAAAAGCCAAAAAATATATAGAGAGAGAGACGAAGGAAACCGAAAAAAGGAGCTGAATCAGGACATGGTTGACCTAGAGAGGTGTGATAGAGAGGAATTTGATAAATTAGAGAAACAAGAAGGGTTTCTCTGCAACATGTTTATGATAAAGGAAGGGGCTAAGAAACCCTAACCATGGAGAAAGAGGAGAGAGAGAGAGAAGAGAGAGAGGGGAAAGACTTGAAAAGAAAGGCGGTTTTTGGTGACAGTGTGTGTGTGTGTGTGTGTAAGAAAACGGAAAGAGAGAGAGAGAGATTCGCAAACCTGATACGAAGCGTTTTGGGGGGGAGTTTGATTGTGTGACGGAAGTGCCCCCGAGACTGAAGAGATGGTGGGTTCGGAAGTGATGTGTGTGTATGTGAGTGTGTGTGTGTGTGTGAGTGTGTGTGTGTAGAGTAGTAGTGGGTGGGGGATTTGGGTAACACGATAGACTATTAAAACTGGGCCTGGGTTTTGCGTGGGTGTGGTGTTTTCTTTATTCACATTCAAAGGATTTGAACAGAATATTAAATGTTGAAGCCTTGAGGGCTAAGGAAATTATCCTTCTTTATAATTTTGATTTTTATCCCCCCTTAATATTTTAAATTTTACATTTGTTCCATAACGGTATCTAGCATTTTGATTTTGTCTCAACTCGAAATGATGTACTTTTTATTTTTAGAATTACCTAATTTTGACTCAATTTAAGCCACCCAAACTTTTTTTCATTAACTATGTATCATCCTCTTTCTTTCTTTCTTTCTTTCTTTTTCAATTTCTTCTACTCTATTCTCTCTCTCCCTCTCTCCCCACGAAGAAAAGAGAGAGGGCAAGACAAATCATAAAGAATTATGTAGTGAAAAGCATCCATGAGGTTGCTTTTTGGAGTGGTAGCACTAGTAGAAGTTTTCAATCTTATGGTGGCACTAGATAGCAAACTTGGAAGAAAAGCTCTTAAGTGGTCGAAGTTAAAGCAAGTATAGATGATGACAACCACACCTTTCCAAATTGGGGGCCTCTACCTACTAAGTAATACTTAGATACAGGGGCGGACCTACACTAGGGCTGAGGGGCCATGCCCCCACCCCCCCCCCCCAAAAAAAACTAATATATGCATACAAATTGGTATACAAAAAATTAAGATTTGCCCTTAAATATATATATATATATATGGACTAAACAAAAATCACGCGCAAAATAAGGAATACTTATTTTGTATGTTACACTTTGTTGATGTGTTTTATAATACGAAATGTTTAAGAAATACTTATTTTGTATGTAGTATTCTGTTGAATATGAATAGAAGTTAGTTTTTATTTTCATAATTTTTTTTCTGGTTTTAAGCTTTGTCTCCCCCCAGGTACAAATCCTAGTTCCGTCCCTGCTTAGATATTTTCGGAGCACAAAAAATTGTGCTCTCTCCTCTCACATTCATAGTGAGGTCTATTATGTATGTGAGAGGAGTGAGCACCATTTATTTATGCTTCGAGAGTATCTAAGAATTTTCCCTACCTACTAACGTTTCAAGGAATATCAATTATCTTCATATGCCAAAATCAATGCTAGGATTGTGTGAGGGTTTTTTTTAAGGAAAGATTTGCATGGGTGAATCAATCGACCGCATATGATTTTGTAGTATTTATTGTTTTCCAGTGTGTTAATGTTTTTTTGAACGGTTTTTCCAAGGTTATGGGTTGGAAAGGTTTTGTTGCTTATGAGGTGAGGGGCTCAATTTTGTTGTTAGGTTAGGTAACTTAGGTTGTGGTGGTGGGCGGTGATACAGTAGGTGGGTCAATGCTTCTAACTTTTAGTTCGCCATAGGCCTCATTCTTTACAATTGTGGGTTTTCAAATTAAGGTTTTGGGTAGCGGCAATTTTTGGGGTGGTTTTATTAGGTGATGCTCCATTGCTTGGTTTCAATCGATTTGATTAAGAATGAGACAATGGCTTTAGGTCATTTTGGGACAATTGTTGGTTCAACCAGGCAATGATATTGACTTTGGTTTGTTGTTCTAACAGACCATTCTAAATTTATTTTATTTTCCAAGAATGTTTGGCTTCATCATAGGTGTTGATACAGTGGCAAAAGATAAAAAAATGGGTAGCGCTTAAAGAGGGAAACAGAGAAGAAAGTAAAAGAAATTAAGAAACAATAAATAAAGTATAAAAAAATAGCAAAAAAAAAAAATTAAATGGATATTATATTAATAAAATATATTACAAAAAATTGATGTTGCTTGAATAGGGTCCAAAAGAATTAGTTTTGAATTGAAATTTTGTTTAAAATTTAAGTCTCAAAATATTAAAATAAATTAAATAACAAATTTAAAATAGCTTTAAAAATCTAAAACGAATGAAATTTATAATTTTTTTAAAAAAATATATATTTTTAAAACAATTAATAGTGTGAGTTGGGTCAAATTACTTAAGTTGAAAATCTTACCAACCTGAGTAAAATAGGAGGGGTAAAAATAATTCAACCCATCAATCCAAGAAAAACCAACTCAAAACACCTTGGATTAGATTGGGCTCATCAAAAAAGTAGATTAAAAGTTGACCCTTATAATTTATCTTTATAGGTAATCGCAACACCATTAGGTTTTTAAAGATAAATTATAACGGTGTTGCAATTACCTATAAAGATAAATTATAAGGGTCAACTTTTAAAAAAATGTTGACGACATGGAATGGCGATAGATCAACAAACCAGCATAGACAACAAAACAACTAAATCGATTGTTCTTGAGAGCTAGAACTAATCTTTGTACACGTGCGTGCGCACGCGCACACACACACATTCACACACAAACATATATATAAGAGAGAGAGAGAGAGTTTGGATTTTTTTTTAATTGATATGTTGATGAATAGTGCTGAATAAGTGTATTGAGATTTGAGGCATTGTTCATGGTTAAATTTTGAGGACAAACTATTGAGCTAGATGCAAGAGTGGTTTGGATGTGTTTAGTTATATTTTACCAAAAAGTGGATTTCTAGAGTCTTACGTTATTAGAGCACTAGCAATAGTGGTGCTAAATAGCTATATTGCTATTTTTAGCACCACTTATACTTAAAATACATGCTCCAGCAATGGTGCTGTAGCTATTAAAAAAAAATTTATTAACTCTCTCTCTTCTCTCATTAAAAAAAAAATTATATTTTCTTTCTTTTTCTCTCTCCGCGGCTTCTCTTCTTTCCTCCTTTTTCCTTCTCATTTTTTTTTCTCTCTCCCTCGTCACTGAGACCTAAGCCATCTCTCCCACCATGTATGAGTTCAAACCCAATCCTCCATCTCATTGCTCACCTAACGTCGATCCAAGCTCCATTGCCGATCCAAGCTTCATTGTCGATCCAAGCTCCATCACTGATCCCAACTCCATTGCCGGCCCAAACTTCATCGTCGACCCAAGCCATCTCTCCCACCATGTATGAGTTTAGACTTCTCTGTTACAAAGCTGAGTCTATGTCCATGAAGCACAACTCTTTAGCACTGAGCTTATGCTAGAGTACACGCAAAGAAATGGTTTTGAACATTTGGGGTTCAATTTATTTGAAAATAGGGTCATTGTATAGTGCAAACAAGTGGGGTTGACTTCAAATATGGATTCAAGTTTTGTTCTTTTAGTGGGGTTCATTGTGATCCTACTATTTATGGATTGTTCTTCTGTTGATTCGAAGGTAAAAAAATGAAGAAAGAAAGTTAATTTGATTATGTATTGTTTCAATTGTTTAAAGGGTTAGTGTTGGTTTAATTGTAGATTTTGGATATAGGTGAATGAAGGTGCAAACAATGGTTTGGGTTCTATAATTCCTCTACCTTTGAACAGAAAAGGTGATTTGTGTGGTGGTTTTTGGCTAATTTGGATTTTTGACAATGGTTGTGGGTAGTTGTGCTTGGCTTGCTAGTTGTTATTAGGTGGTTGTGGGTGGTTGTTCTTGGTTGGCAATGGTTGTGGATTGTGCCACTGATTGATTTGTGGTGTTTTTTTGATAGTAGGATGTATTATTTTATTATAGTAGATATATTATTTTATTGTGATGTTTATATTATTTTATCTTGTTGAAATTTAAAATAGATCTGCTGCTGCTAGATGTTTTGTAAAATGAGTAAGTAAAATAGATAAAGTACTCCCTCTGTTCCAATTTGTTTGTCATATTTGAAAAATCAAATTTTTTAAGAGAACATCATTTATTGTCTTGTCTGTTTTATTAAAATGTATAAGTTTACAAAACTACCCTTAAATAAATTTATCAGCTTTTTTTTAAAAAGAGTTATTCTTAATGAGGCAACTAAAAAGGTGACCCAATTAAATTGATTTTTTAAATATTTGTTAGTTTTTGATTCAAATATTTTTGAAAATAAAGTAGAGATATAATAGGAACATTAGTAAATTAATAATTTTTATTTTTAGAAACAATACAATATTTTGGGATATCCCAAAATGGAATAGATGACAAACAAACTGGGATGGAATGAATATCTTTTTGTGGTGCCAAATAACTAAAAAGATAATTTCACTGCTGTGAATGCTCTTAGTGCCTTTGTTTTGGGAGATTGTCATTGAATGGTTGTCGTTTAAAATTACAGCCGGTAGCTGTCATTGTAGCGATGCTCATATTAATTTTCTTCAATCTTGGAACTAAGGTTGGCTCCAAATCCAATTGTTTTTAATTGGTGGGCTTTTCATTTTATTTTCTCTTTATTTTTATCTCAGAAGAATGAATTTTCTCTCCATTGTCAAGACTAATCAATTCAATGAACAATAGTTCTGGTTAACTCAATTAGTAAAGTCTCTGATGATTGAATAAGAGATCTAAGATTCAATCTCCGCCTACACCAAAAACTGACTGGTGTTTTGATCTGATAATAAAAAAGATATTATCAGGAGTAGACACCATAGGGACTCTAAAAAAAAAAAAATAAATAAATTCAATGAACAAGTTTCCACGTACGAAAAAAAGATGGACTGTTTTAACCTTGTGACTACTAACAGTATAACACTTTGGGAGAGAAACTGCAAATAAATGTAATGGATTGGATTTTAATAAATGTATATTCTCTTATTTGTGGATATATACGAATGAATAAAATGATTAAGAATAATTGAAACTCACACATATTTATATCTTAAACAACATTATACACATTTTTACACACTTTTTCATCCACAGACATTTTAAAAAGCTACAAAAATCTCATCTCAAACTACAAAATTCTCATTTCAAACTATTCTACCAGACACCTTCAAAGTAAAAAATAACCATTCATTTCTCATCTTAAAAAGGCTGATGAAACTAGCAAGAAGAGGAGGCCTCAAGATTAATAATGATGTTGCAGTTGGCCGAAATGACTCAACCATTACTTTGGTTGTTAGAATTTAGAGAGAGAGTTTGGTATTCGTCTATTCCCTCAAGATGGTCATCACCATCAACCTCCCTTTCCAAGCCAAACTCAAAGCTTTTAAGGATATTGGTGTTTGCATTTAAGGATATTGTAACTATATATATAGCCGTACCAGTCACCTCACCCATTGTTGTTTTCCCTTGGAGAAAAGTGAATCCTAATAGAGATGAACAACAGAGTAAGACTTTCACATTCACTATCATTCAATTGGGGTCCCTAAAGACGCTGATAAGGTGTTTTTTTTAAATAAACATCTTATATTGCAACGAAAGAAACAGAGAATTACACAAGAAGACCATTGCTGGGTCCAGAAACATCTTTTATTGGGCCCCCATGTACTAACTCGTTTGTCTCTCTCAAATCTCTTTTTTTTTGGTTGTTAATTTGGCCTAACCTATACTCTGATTCTTTTGGATGTAATTTTGGAGGACACTCATTTTGTACCCTATTCTCTAGTACTCTTGTTAATAAAATATTTAATGAAAAAAAAAAAAAAAAAGAAGAAGAAAAAGAAGAAATGTACATTTATTTTTTGAGAGCAAGAAATATACATTGAGTGCACAGTAATAGACATGTATAGAATAGAAGACTGTACCCTTCTTTTCTTTTCGTCGAGTTTTCTTCTACGCCCAACAAAGAATAATTTTATCAACCCATCATTTTCTCTCATAATGGTGCAATTGAGGGATAAAATAAAATAAAGAAAAATTGTCCGTCGGTAACAAAAGACAAATCACTAATACTTTCCCCGGCTCCATTCCATACATTGAGTACATGACAGCTTTACGCCTTTATTTCAAAGATTGAAAAGTACGGATAACTCCCTTTTACACTGCAGCTTACGAATTTTATGCAATTCCGACATTATCACTGAGATGACTTCTACTAGCATCCTCTCTTGATCTTGCACGGTAACTTTCGGCATCCTTGGTGCTCTAAGAAAGTATATTGTGTCTGTTCTACATCAATGGTATCCATCAACTTGCTGCGTTCGATGGAATTGGAGAAAAAGGAGACATGAAATAAATAAATAAATAAATGAAAGCTTCAAATAAAAAGTGGCTTATTCATAATAAGTAATGTGGAAATTTGTAATTGGTTGAAAATTTGTTTCTCAACAAGGGTCATAAAAAAAAATAATTAAAAAAAAAAAAAACACACAAACACACAATCAAGGTGTTGTATCAAACACAATTAAAATATATCAATCATTATTTTCAACTATAAGCAAAGATCCTTTTTTTTTTTTTTTTCATTTTGAAAAATTACACTTTGCCCACCTGTGGCTTGTCCAAAAAACACTTTATCTATCTATAGTTTAAAAATTGGTACTTTACTCACTTGATGTTAGCTCTAGTTGTCTCCTGTTACTCACATCTATTAAAAACATGGGTAAATTTGTATTTTTATTACCCTTTTATGTTTTTCTTCTCTCAAAACATAAAAAATAAAAAAAAATAAAAAAAATTGAAGAATTAAGGGAAAATAAGATCTAAAAGTAAGGTTTTATAAAAATTAAAACCTAACTTTTATATCTTCTTTTCATGTATCAACTTTTAAATAGAAGATCTACATGACCAGACAAAAAAAAAAAAAAAGGAATTAAGGATCACTTTGAAATACTTACATGGCGAGAATGGTGAAGAGCAGGACCATCAGGAACATTAGGAAATAATGATGATCCAAATACTTCATAAATGGCCAAGAGCCATTGCTTGGCTTTCTTCCCGATCAAGAAAATTCCAAATCCCAGCCCACACAGCAACCAAACCACCCCAATTGCATAACCATAGGCTCCTGTACAGGCCGCAGACTGGAAAAAAAAAAAGAGAGAAAAACACACTAAATCAATCCCATTTTCCTTAACCTCACATTATTATTATTATTATTATTATTATTATTATTATTATTGATTTTCTAAAAAATTCTATTTTTCTAATATCATGGTTGACTGCTCCAAAAACATTGGACATGTGCTTGGGAGTTGGGACCCTTATATATCCTGTTACATTACATTATGTGGGTTCTATCCTCCCTAGGTTGCAATGTAACTTACAGCCCAATAATGATTGTTCCTTACATCGTAACTTCCTTTGTAGTAATGGAAGCAGAAGATCAGGCCCCTTGAAGTTTGGTTCCTCAGCTGACACTATACATTTTGTTGAAAATAAAGTGGTGTAAACCAAGAAGAGAACAAAAGGAAGAAGAATCCCATTTGGATTTAAAATAGAAGATCTAAAAGTTGATATATGAATAGAAGATGTAAAAGTTAGGTTTTAACTTTTACAAATCCTAACTTTTAAATCTTCTTTTTTCTTGATTTTTTGGTTTTTTATGTTTTGAGATTAGAGAATATAAAAGGGTAACAAAAATACAAATTTACTCCTGTTTTTAACATTGTTTTTAACAGAGATAGGTAATGGGAGACAAACGAAGTTAATTTCAATCTTCAGGTGGCGAAACTATCAATTTTTAAACCACATGTAGGCAAAGTATTTTTCAGACAAACCACAAATGAACAAACTGTAATTTTCTCTTTTTATTTATTTTGGTAGTTGAGAGGGGGATTTATTTTCTTTTTCTTATTGAGGTAATTTTTATTTTTGGTTCTATTTTGTAAAATACAGTTATGAGCTATGTGAAAGTTCGTTTAAATGACCCTAACAGTACTACATATGTTCAGTTTAAGGAGGATATATATTTTTTAGATTTTTTTTCATCAATTGTTACTACCTATCTAGTACATCCATGACAATTGATTACTGATAAACTAACTCCCCCACACCCCCCCCNAAACCACCCCAATTGCATAACCATAGGCTCCTGTACAGGCCGCAGACTGGAAAAAAAAAAAGAGAGAAAAACACACTAAATCAATCCCATTTTCCTTAACCTCACATTATTATTATTATTATTATTATTATTATTATTATTATTGATTTTCTAAAAAATTCTATTTTTCTAATATCATGGTTGACTGCTCCAAAAACATTGGACATGTGCTTGGGAGTTGGGACCCTTATATATCCTGTTACATTACATTATGTGGGTTCTATCCTCCCTAGGTTGCAATGTAACTTACAGCCCAATAATGATTGTTCCTTACATCGTAACTTCCTTTGTAGTAATGGAAGCAGAAGATCAGGCCCCTTGAAGTTTGGTTCCTCAGCTGACACTATACATTTTGTTGAAAATAAAGTGGTGTAAACCAAGAAGAGAACAAAAGGAAGAAGAATCCCATTTGGATTTAAAATAGAAGATCTAAAAGTTGATATATGAATAGAAGATGTAAAAGTTAGTTTAACTTTTACAAATCCTAACTTTTAATCTTCTTTTTTCTTGATTTTTTGGTTTTTTATGTTTTGAGATTAGAGAATAAAAGGGTAACAAAAATACAATTTACTCCTGTTTTTAACATTGTTTTTAACAGATAATTTATATATATAATTATAATTATAATTTCTACAACAAAATATCAATCTCAATATGAAAATTATAGATTTTCAATTTAAAAAACAAATTATAATATGTAATTATTAAAAAAAAAAAAAGACTTAAAACTATCATATTAAGCTTCAAGCTACATTGAACTGACCCTATTTAGGCCCTAAAACATAAAATCCTAACTCCATCATTTCTATAGTTATTGCGTGTTCAATATTTCTCTAGTATCGAATTCTTTACTTTTTATTTTTAGAAGAATCAAATTCTTGAAGTGATATCAATACATTGTACATATTTTAATCAAATTCTTTAAATGATGAACATGTCCCCTTTCATTTAAAAAAGTTAACATGTTCCCCCTTTCTCTTTTTTAAGGATTACTCTTCCTCTTCTTTAAGGATTACTCAAAATGATATGGAATATTTTGAAATGGAATACTTATTGAGATTGTACTGTACAATTAGTCATTGTCTAAAAAAAATTTCGTTGATGGACCTGTTATTCTAAATAAATCCCTGAATGTGCAAGAATGGAGGTCCTTCTTCATTTCCTACAAAATATATAAGAAGAAGAAGAAGAAAATAAAATGATACAAAAAGAAAAGTTTAGAGTAACTGGATATAGAGAGAGAGAGAGATAATGCTTTTATAATCACTAATTTCTATATTGTTGACATCGTCACTATTAATGTTTCAAGTTAAAGTCCAAATATTAAGTTAAGAAAATTGAAGTCCGGACATAACTATGATATTAAATTAAAATTAAAAAAAATTCCACATATATATTTTGTTTCGCTTTCTCCTCTCCCTCCTCTCTACTTTTGTTGAAATTTGAGAAATAAATAGTTTTCCTGTTGTTCTAATAAGAGCAGGATTTTCTCTTAATTAAGTATATTGCACCTATCTTCTCAAAAAAAAAAAAAAAAAAAGAAAGAGTATATATTACTCGTATCTTTCTTAATCACTAGGTTTGCACGAGGCTGAAATGGTGCTTACGTACTACCGTGCATGTTCTCCAACTACAGCACATCAAGGGCAAATTGTACGAATTTTAAACATCAAATCAAAAGTGGCCTAATTATTAAATTCTTCGAAAATAATAAAATAAAAATTAGGATAAATATACTTTTAGTTTTTATATTTTATTTTTTTATTTTAATTTCAACACCTTATTTTTATCACTTTTAATCTCTAAACTAATTAACACCATTTATTTAATCCCTTAAAATACTATTCCGTCACCAAATTAACAAAAAAGTTGACAAATTAATTAATAAAATCATTATTTTACGCATGGATGAATAAAATAATTGGTCAAGCTCACGTGAAGCAAACTTGCGCGCAGAGGTAAAGAAATCAGACTCCACTTTGACACGTGGCTTTCTCACGCCACACATGTGTCACTCACTAACCTCGTGTGCCTAGGGACATAGGAGACATCCCTGATTCAGGTGCAGGCATCATAACATCTTTCTCATTGGAGTTTCTTTCATGTGGCCTCTCATATTTGCCATAGTTGCGGCTGTGGCTACGTCTGCGACTACGGCGAGGGCTGTGGCTGTAGCTACGACTACGGCTGTGGCGAGGGCTGCGGCTGTAGCTACGACCCCTGTTCCAGCTCCTACTCCTACTTCGGCTTCGGCTACGGCTGCGGCTGCTGCTTCTGCTATAACCCCATGTTCTAACTTTTTCAGGGCTACGGCTATAACTTCTGCCTCTCTTCCTATGAACGTCTCTTCTGTTGTCGTATCTTCCCCGCCCACGTCCCCGTCCACACCCATCCATATTGTTGTACCGATCATATGGGACACGTTCATTCCTACCCCAACCAACATTACTACCACCAGGACCACCAAACCCACGTCCCTGTTGCTACGACCAGGAAAAAAATTACTTCTCCCACCATGCCCATGCCCACTAACGGCACCATCTCTCATGCCAACTCGTCCACCAAAACCACCAGCCCTCATGCCTCCACGCCCACCAAAGTTGCCATCTTTGCCGCCACGCCCACCAAAGCCACCATCCCTCATGCCACCACGCCCACCAGAATCATAACGACCATAACCATCACCACCACTACCAGAATCAAAATGGCTAATCCCACCCGGATCCCTAGATGGCTGTTTGTTCGGAAGAGGCAGAGAGCTATCTACTGATTAAGTGATTTGGGAAAGCCTGAGAGGTTGGTGAGTGACAAGTGTGGCGCGGGAAAGCCACGTGTCGAAGTGAGAGTCTGATTTCTTTACCTCTGTGCGCCAGATTGCTTCACGTGAGCTTGGCCAGTTATTTTATTGTTTCATGTGTAAAATAATGATTTTCTTAATTGGTTTGTCAGCTTTCTCTTTGGGATGGTGACGGAATAATGCTTTTAAGCACTTAAATGAATAATGTTAATTGGTTTAAAAATTAAAAATGGTAAAAATAAAATGTAAAGATTAAAATGAAAAAAAAGTTAAAATATAAGAATTTAAAGTGCGCCTAAAAATTATTTAATTCCAAATCTCCTTTTAGACTACATAGTCATAACTAGGGACACATATATGAGTATATGACTAATCCTCACAGGTCCCCTTCTGAGCTAGAAACAAATTAAGCACCACATGATATCATGAAACACATGATCAGTCTGTACATCACAAACAAGTCCAGTTGTTGTGCGATGACTTGAAATAAAGAGAGAGGCAATGCTAGGACTGTAACTTATTATACAATTTTTGTCATAATTTGTCACATGGTACATTGTAACAAAATTTATGCAATAATTAAGTTATGATTCTAATATTTTCCTAAAAAGAGAGTAAAGAGTATAAGCTATGTCGTAAGAAAGAAAGAATACGCCTTTGTACTTGTTATTTTATAATTTTATATTGTAAATAGTGTTTCTTTTATTTATAATTAATTATTTTTATAAAAATATCAATTAATACAAATTTTTTGAAAAAAAAAAAATTTTGAATTTCTTTTTAAAAGAATTGGTTACTAGCAATATAAAATTTATAGCAGAAAATTTAGATGAAGATATTTCAAATGAAGAATAAATTCATCAAAAATAGTTAAGAGATAATGAAATAATCCAACTTAAAGATAATAACAAAAAATAATTATAAATTTTTTCAATAATAAAATTTAATGATTTTGATTTATAAAAATATTGGATTTTTTTCCCAAACTTTGTCACATTTTCTTTTGCATAATTTTTAAAAAGAAATTAGAATTGATAAAATCCTACTTAAATTCTATTATATAATAAGAGAATTAAGTGAATTAGTCTTATTATCCTTGAAAAGGGAAATGTTAGAAAAACTGAAACACAAATGGCCTTTAGTAGTTTAGTTAGTAATTTTGTATATATATAAAAAAGCAAGAATATATAGATTTTAAATTAAAAAAATTACAATATGAAAAGTTAAAATAAATGTTATATAAATAATATTAAGGGTCCGTTTGGATACAGCTGAAAACTGAAAATTGAAAACTGAAAAATACTGTAGCAAAATAATTTTTAAATATATGAATAGTACCGTAAGACCTATTTTTAATAAAAAAAGTTGATAAAAAGTGAAATTTGTGGGTTTGTAAACAGTGCACAATATGCACTGTTCACGGGAAAAGTCAAAGTTGTTGGTTGGGAAAGCTTATAAAAAAAAAATGAAGAAGAAACGCAAATGCATTTGGGAAGCGCAAAACGCGCTTCCCAAACGTACACTAAGGGTACGTTTGATACACTGAATGTAGATTACATTAGGAATAATAATCTTTATTACTGAGAATAGAAGATATTGTAATGGAATAATTATTATTATTCATAAGTTTGGTTATTACATATGGAAAAATTGTAAAAAATAATTTATAAAGAAACTTTATATTTTTGAAAATATATTAATTTTAAAACCTATTATATACACTAAGGAATAACTATTACATTAATTTTAAAGAGGAATAGCTATTCTTTAATTTAAAGAATAGTTATTCCAACGTAATAACTAATCTATATAATAAAAATGCAACTAAATGACCGAATTGATATTGCACATAAATAACTATTCTATTACAGGAGTTATTACATAACTATTCTATTACAGGAACTATAACAGCATACTAAACGGACCATAAATTATTAAAAATCTGACTTGTAGTTGTTGTACTTCAAATTTTGTTAAAGCAACCCTGATTTGGCCCACATCACTACTGTATAGGACTATAGTTGCGTGATCCTTCTCAGGTATCAATTCTTTACTTAAAGTACGACCCATTGCTATCACGTGTTCTTCCTTTTCCTTTATTTATTTTTATGGGCATCTTCCTCTCTCATTTAAGTTAAGAGGTTCTCTTCTCTCTCTTTTTTAAGACAAGGTTCTAGTTTGTTTTTTTTTTTTTTGTTTTTTTTTTTTACTATTTAGGAAAAGAAAATGGTTTAAATTCTTGTTCAAAAAGCGATGGACTTGGAAGAGACTACTCATTAGGGAAGATGATATGGAATATTAAACTTAACTAAACTCCAAGTCATTGGTGGACCCGGTTTTACTGCACAGTCTATATAATATCATTATAAATAGGTATCTTGTGAGCCTAGGCATAAGTGTGTAAACACTACTTGCCCGGGAAAGCTCAACAGCAACTCATAGTCTTGGAAGGAGACTTGTTTTTGGAGAAGATCTTGGAACGAGACTCGGCGACCAGAGACACTTTTTCTTGTAAGTAGAATCATCTTTCGGTAAGTGGCTAGAGATATTGTTCAATGTAATATCATATGTGCTCTCTCAAATTATTAAATTGGTGCTTTCTAGCGGGCTTAATTTGTAAAATTTCAACAATTGAATAAAAAACTTGTATTTAATGTGATGATAATTAAAGACAATTATCATGTAACAAATATCATATATTCAAATTTTATTTAAGAAATTAATTGACAACCTCGCTAGTCGCTACTATAGTACTTGCCATAAAATTTTGAACTTCATATAAAGGAACTATTTCAGGTTTTTTTTTTTTTTTTGTTTTGTTTTTGTTTTTGTTTACTTTATTTTCTTTGGGAAAATTTTTTATATACTTTACGATTTATATTGCAATATGTGAATGCTGAGTAATATGCAGACCCGAAGTACATGTTATGGTTTCCAAAGATGTCAAATATGTATAAAAGTTTACAGTTACAGATAGGATAGGAGATTTTCAATTTTGTAATATTTATTTAAACATCCAATGGATCAACAATAGTGTTAGATGCCTACTGCTGAATGCTGCAACTGAAAGAAATCTGGAATTTTAACTGATAATATATGGTTTTTCAAGCCATTGATCAAGACAAAGAGAAAAAAGATAAAAAAAATATTTGAGAGCAACTATTAAGAAAAACCAAAAGAATCCTTTTTTTAGGGGAAGAAAAAAATTTTTTTTTTGGATTTCTAAAGTAACATTATAATTTTCCTTTATATAACTTCTTCCATATTCCCTTCCCACAGTTATAAAGTCCATGTTCACAAAATTTTTCACAACTTCTTATCATAATTGTAATATGGTAGAGTATAAGTAATAGGGAAAAAAAAAAATAGTAGATTTATATGAAAGAGATACAATTTGTCATATAAAATAGTTGTGATAAAAGTTGTAACTGTGGCATTAGACTTACTTCCATTATTATAATAAAACCATAGCTACCTTTGAATTCTAAATAAACTAGAAAATATAATGCAGAGATATATTAATTAGAAAAGAATATTCAAATTCTAAAAGATATCATTAAGTCTACTTAAAAAAAAAAGGACTAACATGGAAATTAAATTAAATTAAATTAATTAAGAATGTAATTTATGTTGCTTTCCCAATTATACTATTAGAGATTGACATTATTGTCTTATTGATTGCAGGTGAACCCTAATCTATCAGGATTGGTCTCATTGAATCCTGGGAGGATTGCCATTGAATGTGCTAAAGTGGCTTCAAAAATAGAAATGATGGAGGCTCCTGCGACAACAAAAGACATGATGGAAATTGAAATAGAAACATGGACGCTGCCCTCGCCTCTTAAGGTACTCGGATGCATAAATTTTTTTTGATAGAAAGCTTCAAAATATATCATTAACCAGCTGAATTAATAACATCATTAGAGAGACTTTCCTGCAGAAACGAAGGAGCTAGCCTCTTCTAACGTAACTACAATCAGATCTAACCATACATAATGATTTAGCATTTCGAGCTAATACATGTGTAATTACATGGGAGATAATAAGGCTCCCTTAAGTTTAACCAAGTCCAATAGATGCTCAACTTTTGAAAAATTAGGCTCTGCAGAAATGAGAGCTTGAATAGTCTTTAACGAATTCCCTTCTAAAGTCACCAAATTAAGTCAATTGCACGTACAACAGCCATAGCTTCAGCCTCCTCAGCATCACTACGTACCCATATCTTCCAATGAACTTAATGCTCCAATGTACAGCACCCTATATTTCTTTTAGAATGCTTTGTCATGAAAAAAATACACACACATATATAAACTAAAATTGGTTTTTTTTTTTTAATAAATAAATTTCTAGGGTAAATATTGTAGTAGTATATACTATATGATAATATATATATCTATGCATGAAATCTTTCTCAGCCAAAAAAGTTACTATTATTTTTTATTATAAAATATAAGGTGTTGAATTAGTAGGAGACTGATAATTTTTAGTATAAAATGATAGTACAAAGAAATCCATTGTTGCAAACTGGCTCCGCGACGGTAATCCTAATTTTTTTTTTTTTCCATTTTCACCTTCAGTGTTCGGAGTCGATTGAAAATTTTTTAAACTGGGTTGACGAAAATGGGGAAGATATTGAAGTTCATTCCGGTTGGATAGATAAACAGTACACACAATGCGAAGATTTCATTATCCACCCCGAATTGAAAGACTTAACAGGTTATAAAAGTTTGTATCCGAGTGCCGTCAAAGGTGATTGGAAAAAAGTCCATAACATATGTCATGAACAAATGTTTTTAAGTACTGTCCCAATCACCAATTCCTTGGACACGGTATTCCACCTGGCAATCTCTGATGACCAAAAAGATATTTTTGAACAACTTCTACAACTATTACCTCAGGAAAGTTTACGCATAGCAAGTGCTTTAAGAAGGAAAAACAAGAAAGGAAATAATCTTCTCCACATTGCAGCATCAGTGGGGAGTGTGACGATGTGTCGCCGCATCATTAGCATCTCAAAATCAATGATAAATACTTATAACAATGAAGGTGAGTCCCCTCTCTTCGTAGCAGCACTTAATGGTCACAAAGACGCTTTCCTTTACCTCCATTCTGAATGTGGCCCTGATGAAGACTACTGTATAAGAAATAATGGTGACACCATTCTCCACTGTACTATTGCTGAAGAATACTATGGTGAGCATTTTGATGCTTTAAGACTTAAGCAACACACACGCTTGTGCATATATATATATATATATATTATGACAAAGTTATATTTATTGTAACTTTAAGCAATATTATTTATTTGAAAATTTAATATTTTGAAAATTTGTTGTTGGATTATATGTTTTCTATTTTTTTAATATACTGCATGCCAAATTTTGTATCAAATATATATTATTTATTATTTGATCCATATATATTATTATCTTTAGTTCATAATTTTAATATACAAAAAGTTAAAAATTTGATACGTTAGATAGACTTTGCAAATATGGAAACTATAAAAAGAAAATCTAATCCAATAAGAATTGTCAGAATGTTACACTATTCAATAATTATATATATATATATATATATTATTGTTTTATTCATCAACTACTTAAGTTTTGTTTGAGTTTTGGAAGTAAATTATTATTGTTGTTTTTGATAGCATAGAAGTGGATTATTAATCTGTCAAATAAATTTAACAAACAGATTATGAAAATTGGCAAGTTGTACAATAGTTACGTACGTTGTTGTTAATTATTATTATTATTTAGAATCAGATAAAAGAATTATTAAGTCACATTTGGTTATTGTGCTTGGCAGAATTGTCCTGCAAAATACTTGACTTGTATGTAGAGCTGGTAGATTTTACCAATAATAAACGCATAAGCTCTCTCCATCTCCTAGCAAATAAGCCTTCCGCCTTCAAAAGTGGCAGCAATCTTCGATGGTTTGAAGAAATCATCTACCACTGTGAGTATACTGTAAATTTTTAAGATTGATAAGAGTATCTCATGATCAAGTAAATAAACATCAAATCACTATTATGTCTTTTAATATTGTATTTCAAACCAGTTTAAAGAAGAAAATGATTAGTTTCACACTGTGACACTGTCACTGAATTAAATTATTTATCAACCCTTCCAGAACTCAAGTTTTGCAAAATTTTTAGTTACGTTTATTTCCCATTAACCGCTACTATATGTCCATATTCATTGTTAATTGAGTTTGGAAGGCACAAAGAGCTTGGATGGAATTGTGTTTTGGATTAAGTGACTTAAATGATAAAAATTTAAAAGCGGTTATGTATTCTTGTTTAGTGGAATAGTTGCTTCTTATTTTAATAAGAAATAAAATTGGGTTGTGAAATGAACAATTTAAGCTATAAATATAACATATAGCACAATGGTTAGTAAGGCAATATAGATAAAATGTTAGGTTGGCAATTTGAAATTAGGTATACTTAGGAGATCTCAGATCTGTCAAGGTTTTCTGCAACAAAAATATCGTTATCTTACATTCTTACTTATAAAGAGTGGAATGAACTGGTACAAGGACAAATACATTGATGTTAAGAGTGAGTCATATATTTTAATTGTTCTTCATTTTCTCTGCCGAAGGCAAAAAATTTCACGTATGATTAACAATCTCCTATAAAAGAAATCACCAAATAATAGTGCAACAAGAAGAGTGCGGAAGATTATACTCTGTTTCCATGTGGTCTGTGATCCGATAAATCTTCATCATCTTGTGGCATCAAAAATTCATTTACAGTGTGGTTTGTGACTTAGCTGCTTTCATTTCAGCAATAATTGTCGGAACAGACGAACAGGAACTAATTAGCGAAGCAGAAAAGAAGCATTTAAGATCAGAAGATACCCATAGAGGTATACACCAAAGTGAGAAATGTTCACAAACACATCACAATGTGTTAACCAAAAAAAGAAGAAGATAAACTAGCATTAGTGTGTTCAAGTAGGGGTTTTTTTTATTTTATTTTATTTTTTTTCTCTTCTTCTTCTTCTTCTTCTTCTTTTTTTTTTTTTTTTTGGTAGAGGAAAAGTGTGTTCAAGTAGTTAGAGATAAAAGCTAAGGGAAAAAAAATTGATGTCATGACTTGAGCTTCTATTGTTATTGGTCAAGACAACGAACGACGGATTGATATTGATTAATTGTCTTTTTGTATAGGATCCAACGGAGCTCTATGGGATCGATTGCAATTTCCACCTATTTACACAACCTGCTTTGAGTTTGTAAAACTTGTATTCAAGGACGTGCCATGTATATATTTGTTTTATTGTCTTTGTAAACTTAATACACTAGGATAGGAGTACAATGATATGAAACTTCCTCTTCTCACGTAATAATAAATTCTAATAATTAAAGTTATAATAAAAGTTATTATTCATGTAAAAGAGGGAGTATTACCTTATTATACTTTGAGAATATCTAATAATTTTCTTTTTTGTAAATTTCTACCAATTTACCAAACTAAATGACACTTTGATTTGAGATATACTTTATAACTAAGCTCATTTTCATTTTTCAGCAATTTTTAGAAAATGCACAAAGAAGAAAGCTGATATAGAGAACCCTGTAAGACCAGATGTTACCCAAGGAGGTAGATTTCAAAGCGAGAGATTAATGTTCACACGGTTATACGTTATAAGGAAAAAAAAATATTCACTAATTGTTTGAGAAGCTAGCACACAGATACAATTCACAATTTCAGTGATTTGACTTGAGCTTGTTGCTATTGCTCTATTCATGAGAATGATATTATTAAATGGATTAATACTAATCAATTTATTCTCATTCTTAATTTTGTGCAGCAGGAGACCCATCACCCTATAGAGTTGAGGGCCATCAATTACAACTTCCACCTAATTACAGAACCTGCATTTCGCTTGTAAAACTTGTCTCCAAGGCAGTGTTCATAATACTTGGTACTTATACGTGGTCTATCGTTCTCTGTTATATACGTTTCCTTTCAGTAATGCCAGCTATGTACGTACATAATAGATTTCACGACAAATTTAGTGGTTGTTATATTATTATTGATTTTCATATAGGTCTACTGACACTATTATAATATCTGCTATTAACAATTTATCATTTTAGGTTATCATGAAATTCATTATTCACACAAGAAAATCTATGCTTGGCTAGAGAGAAAATTTCACTTTGTGCAATTGCGTATAAGCTTAGTAAACACTGCTATGTTGATCTGTCCATCTTGTAGCTCTAGACTTATTGTTTACCTTTATATATATGTCCAAAATATCTATCTATTATTGAATCAGTAATGCTCCAATTATTACAAAATTTAGTACATAAGTTTTACTACAAAGATGGCATATCATTTTTTAAGCATACATTAAAAAAGTAATTCTTAAATTTATTATAATTGTTGTTGATGTCATATCAGCCACTTTTATTGTTACATTAGCTTCTAAATCTGTTGTTATAAAATTAGTAATAACTTCAGTATTGTCCTTATTCAATTACTTAACAAACATCTATGAGTATATCAGATTTAATTGGTAACTTATTAGTGTTGTGGATCTTCAGGAGCTCCGGAGATGGTAAGGAAGGTAAGGACGACGAAGGTGAGGAATGAATGGTCTATTCTGATCATGAACAAACTTTTGAAGAACACTTCAATGTATCAATTTTCAAAAGACATACCTTCATTTTCGTCCCACTATCCAGTGATACCTGACCATGCAAAATCTCAAAAAGATGATGAGAGCCCTTATATCATAAGAACTGCATCTGGTAAAATTGAGAAGCGTCTGCTTACTCCATCCAGCATAAATAGAAAAGGTAATCCTCTAATTCAACCTTAATATTTTTCAAGAGATAATCAATTACACAATTTATTTATTAATTTGTATATTTTATCGCATTTGAATTATTTACTTAATATGATTTATTTAATAATTATAGTTTACTACTTTACATAACTAATATTTAATTTCTTGATTAAAAAGCCTAAAATTGATAATAATATAATCTTCCAATTACGTTATTTGAAAATTAAACTTATTTCAATGGAAGAGTGATGTAATTATCAAAGGCACATATTAAATTCACCAACGAAAAAAATAAAAAACATATGTGAATAAAATACAATTTTTCGAACCACAAGTTGGTAAATAGAATTAGAGCTAAACCACGTGTATAAAGGGTAATTGTTGTTAGACCAAAAAAAAAAAAAGATAGTATTAGCCATTTTGATTTAATGGAAAGAAATTATCCTTAAAACTCCAACAAAAAACTTTAAGAATCAAGGAAAATTATAAAATTCACTTTTAATAGATTGGGATTAAAAAATAAAATAAAATCATGAATTTTGTAATGTCCACAATTAAATCCTAAACCATCATATGCAGAAGTAATTTAGGAATTTGGGAGTTGTGGGTTAGAGTAATGACAAACACTACTATTACTTGGAGGCTCTCACATTATGCCTGAGCCATGTTTAGTCTGGCCAGGAACAACAACTTCAATTGCAGGTCCCATTTTTTAAATTGTCAAAAATAAATGTTACATAAGAAATATGAATGAGCGCCATACTTTAAGAATGAGAGACCAAAGTAATAATCATTATAAAAATTTATCCAATTTAAGAAGATTACATAAGAAATATGAATAATTTGGGGTCATCCATATATGTTTTGTTGTTGAACATTTTAGCTAAATTTAAGTGTAAAATTTTCATCATTGAAAAGTTCCCAAAAAGATGGTGGCTCAGTGTATGATTTTGAACTGATGTGAACTCCTAACAAGGAGGTGGTATTTGCCTATTTGTCTAATTGGTATAGGGTTCACCGTGTATGAGAGGATGAGAAAGCTAACTACAAGAGGAAACAAGAGATACATGCTTATAGGATAATTGACATGTTTGGAAGTTTGGGAGGAGAAGAGAGTAGAGGGGAGGAGAGCAGTGGGGAGAAAAGTAGAGGGGAATGGTTATCCTCCACATTGTTTGAATGTTTTTAAAATTAAGTAAGAGGGAGGAGAATAATTAGCATTTTTATAGTATGTAATTTTGTTAATATGGTAAGGGTAAATTTGGTAATTCATTTGGTCAAGCATTTTTATACTCTACTTTCCTTCCAAATCTTTCCAATTTGGAGATATTTAAAATGATGGATTAGAAGTAGTTAGAACCCCTCTAAATTCTTCCAAATACCTCCCCCTCCTCCCTTAAAAATCATCCAAATAAGATAATTTAACTTATTCTCTCTTCCTTTACTCTATTCCCCTCTACTCCCATTCCATCCAAAAAACTATTAATTTACAATGTCCTAACAATGTAAAATTTACATTGTAAACTAAATAAATGTATACAATATTGTACACTTTTTTAAAATATGTATTGCACACATTTATTTAATTTACAATATAATATTTACATTAATAATATAATAAATAAACCAATAATTACCCTAAACTAACCAAAATCTAGGAGATAAGTTGATAACACGTGCAGTAGTGCTGTTTCTGAATCTTCAACTACATGCACAGCCAACTTTAGACCCCGATTTAGTAGTGGAAGGGTTGCCTTATGAGAAAGCCCGCAGGGCGTGGGCCCAATTAAGGATTTGAGCATAGTAGGCTATTAGAGCCTACAGATTACGACTGTGGCCTGGTATCTAGCCCACTTGATGTATCATCTTGGAAACATAAAGCCCATAATCTAACTCAGCCCATTACAAGTCCAACACCATTAGTATTAAGGGCCCGTTTGGATACAGCTGAAAACTGAAAACTGAAAATTGAAAATACTGTAGCAAAATAATTTTTAAATGTGTGAATAGTACCGTGGGACCCATTTTTAATGAAAAAATTGCTGAAAAGTAAAAATTGTGGGTCCGTGAACAGTGAAATTTGGGTTGAAAAGTCACATGTTGCGGCTACTGTTCAATGAACAGTAACTGCAACAGTGATGAACAGTGAAAATTCGGCTGGGAAAGGCTTGACACGCGTGTGAAAAAAAAAAAAAAAAAAAGAAGCTGAAAACGTAACGGCCAGACGCAAATGCGCTGGCCAAACGGTCTCTAAATCTAGGGCTACAAATATTTCACAACTGATATGTTGTTAATGGTAGATAATAAAATGATACCATTGATGAGTCTTAACAAAAACTAATAAAACTATGTAAATTGAACTATTGTGAAAATTGTTATAAAAACTAATTAAACTCCGTAAATCCAACTATTGTGAAAATTGTTATATAAATTGTTGTGTCTACGACATTACTCTAAATATAAATGATGATTCATCTAAAAAAAAGAAGTTATAAATGATGATAAGAATCCACATTGTTATGAGGACTAATGATGGATGTAGGGTGAGTAGGTCTTTTTCGTTGTAATTTCCTTTGGGTGGCCTTTTAATTTCTTGAAGTAAATTCTCACGTAGGAGTAGTACCTTCTATTGTAATTTCTCGCATAGCGAGTGGTCCTTCAGTGTAGATGCTCACATAGTGAGTGGTCTTTTCCATGAGGTAAATTATTGTATAGTGAGTGGTCTTTTTTGGTGTAACTTCTTAGTTCTTACATGGTGAATGACCTTTTCTTGTCGTAAATTCTCACATGACGAGTGGTCTTATCATCGCCATAAATTCCTACCCAGTGGGTGGCCTACAAAATCTATTGTAGGAAGTAATGCTCCTTTATCTGTTGCGGGAGGGATAATTATTCCAAAATTATTATATCCCTTGTGGATGGGATATAGCTACTTTTTTTTTTTCCGTGTAGAAAGGATGGATATTCCAAACCATTATCCCTTGAAGGGGAGATAGACCCACATTCTCATCTATACAGTATACACCTTTCGCTGAACCCATGTTTCTATCTTCGCTTGCTTGGACTAAAATTTATATTTACATGTGTTTGGAATAAAATTTATTAATCTGCAAAATAGTTCTTATTTTAAGACTTTTGACTCCACTTTTAGTTGCAAGTGTAGTCAAAAGAAAGTCAATTATAAATACCTAATTTTGTACCTGTTATTAATCTTAAATCTATGCCCAAAGTGGAGATTGAAATTGTCACCCATGGGTGATTGAGGTATTCTTGATATAGTTTGAAAGTAATCACAAAATCAACAATGCTCAAAACTGCTTAATAGGTGATGGTGAAAAATGATGGTTGCTCACTCAATTGACCATATCTTTTAATTATAATTTTTTTTTGAGTGAACCTTGCTTCATTGGAACATAGACATCTAAGATTTCAAAATAAACATAAATTTGACATAATTTTGATTTAAAATGAGTAAGATAAGTCCATTTGACGTTGGAGAAACAATATTGTCAATGTGTATGGAATGTGTATACATTTGCAAGAGTATGAAAAATGCTACAAAAATTTATTTGTCCATAAATAAGCCTTAAAAAGGTTCAATCTCTAGAAAGCTGTTGACCCCTTTACAAACCTCAAAATGGTTCCACCCAATTGTCTAGAAAGCTATAGGACCTTTACAAACCGAAAAAATTGTAATTTGAGCTTACAAATATCCACTACATGCCTCAAATCCTAATAATTTTCTGGAGAGAAAGAAATTTAGCTATTATTATCACAAAAACTCTCTTGTTTTCTCTAATATTCATCACACCAAAACTCTAGCACATTTTTTAGTTCATAATCTTTCTCTAGTAATCAGTTTCATTGATAACTCATTTTCAATCTTGGTCATAAATCTTTTAAGTGTATGTGTGTGTGTGTGTGTGTGTGTATATATTTATTTATGTATATGTGTATTATCTTTGAGTGTCTATTATTATGTTCTAAAGAGATCCTCTCAATTTCAATTCAATTTTGTTGTTGTAGATACTGAAGAGCCGTTTAAAAGCTTAAAACCTGTGATGCCCGTGCAAGGTTTGGATAGCAGTGATCAGTCAAAGGAAAAAAGAATAGAGGAGGAAGACATTAATCTGTCAGAGTTAACACCCATACTAGTAGCAGCTTGGAATGGAATTACTGAAATGGTTGAGGCAACCCTCAGGATTTATCCTATGGCCATGTATGACGTAGATAATAAACACCAAAAGAACATAGTGCTATTGACAGCGGAGCATAAACAACCTTGTGTATATAAGCTCCTACTCTCACTCAAGGAAGAGAAAATTATTAAAAAAAGTGTATTCTGTGAAGTGGATAATGAGGGGAATAGTGCATTGCATCTTGCCGCAAAGAGCACAAATTTTAATTGGCCAGTTCCTGGAGCCTTATCCCAAATGCAATGGGAAATCAAATGGTATGAGGTAAGATCTCTCATAATGGCCAAGTGAAAGAGGACTTTTATATATCATTGATTCCAAGACTCCTATATTATATATAGGAAAATAATAAAATTACTACAAAATATTTATAAATGAGTGTTATTAGGGATGCTAAAATCGTTACAAATACATAATTTTTATAAACTAATTTGTCGCTAATAACAAAAAATTAATTTAGGCATTTCATTTATTATTTTTAGAAATTCACAAATTATATTTATTATTACATCAGTTTGTCAATGTTATCCATTTATTATGCTTTTTAAATCCAACTTTCACATTTGTAAAGACTTAACATTTCCTTTACAAACTAATGTGACAATCTGAATTCTTCCAAAAAAAATTGACAATCTTAATAAATAATTACTTTTCTGTAGCGTTACAAGACTATAAATTTTATTACATTGAGCTTATAAATCAATGTGTCACTAATCATAGAAAAAAATTCAAACCTTCATTTAAGTGTCTTCTTAAAAAAATCCATTTAAGAGGTGGTTGAAATCTGTCAATCATATTTATTATTATATTAGTTTGTAAGTTTTATATAGTAAAACTCGTAGTATATTTAACAATTTTTTATACATTTTTATAATTGGTGTCATGTCAATTTGTAAGTGTTATATAGTAAAAGATATAATATTTTTAATTCACTCTCATAATATTTAAAGTAATGCTAGATATATTAAAATTTTTACAAATTGATGTGTAACTAACTAATAACAAAATAGGTAAATTTGATATTAATTTATTATGTTTTTTGAAATTCACAAATCATATATTCATTGCTTCATAAGTTTGTAGATGTTATATTATAAAATTTGTAATAGCTTTAGCCTTTTTATTATGTTAGATCTTAACTAGGTTTACAGAATACTGTGAGGACGATGAGACAAACTATTTCTCAGCACTTGATTTTGTTACACGCACACACAAAAAAGCTTGTTTATCTTGGATGAATTATCAACCCATTACTCGATCAGATCAGTATGTCGGAAACTAGTACAAATTGTTACAATGGGGTCACCGATTGGACCTTGCTTTTAGAAAGAAACTAATGCATTCCTTAGTTTTTATTTTGTACCATGCTTGGACTAAGGTTAATGTATACGACTATTTTTGTAGTAACAGAATGTATTAGGTCCTCTCCATTGGAAATAGATATGAAAGTATAACCTTATCTTTCTATTTCGAAATGCATGCAGTATATACAAAAATCATTGCAAAGAAACTTCCATTTTCTCGACAACAATAATAGCCAAACCCCAGAGGAGATCTTCACTAAAAACCACCAGGATCTTGTTGGAAAGGGAGGGAGCTGGCTAAACAACACATCGAATGCATGCTCAGTCGTAGCAGGTCTCTTTGTCACAAGCACCTTTTCCACCGCAACCAACTTACCTGATGCTATTAAAAACGAGGCTTATGATAAGGCATCCAAAATTTATGCTGGCTCATCCTTTGTGTCCTTCTACTCTTCACTCATAGCAGTTGTCATGTTCCTTGCAATTCCCACATCTGGGTGTAGAGAAACAGATTTCCGCCACGCCTTACCACGGAAGCTTTTGCTGGGTTTAACAGCATTCTACATTTCCATAGCTTCTACCTTGGTGTCCTTCACAACCGGACATTTCTTCATCTTTAGGGATCAACTAAAATTTGTATCTTCCACCTCGTATATAGTGACCTACGCACTGGTAACCGTGTCTTCTATGGCAGTGTTTCCGCTCTACTTTCATTTGGTGTGGGCTACCTTTAAGAAGGAGCTACAACGTAAATACAGGGTTAATATTCCTCACTGGCTTTTGGAAGATTAACTAGTATTTACATACCTATCTTCTTCGAGAGTTTGATTGATACACTTTCTCCAATAATATTGATGCTGGACTTGTATTGTGTGTTCTATTTCAATAAAGAAAAACATATTTATTTAGGTGAATTGAAAATTATCTACCTTCTTGATTAAGTTGTTTAACCATAATTTATCGTTGGGAGTTCAATTTGACTAATGTACCTCTCAAAGATATATCAATGGAGAGGGTGAGAGTAGAAGAATTTGGAGAATTAAAAGATGAAGATTGTGGATGAGTTAATTTTGTTTTTCTCTAGAATTTCTCTCTCAAAATTCTCTAGGGTTTCTTTCTCAAAATTCTCTCTAGAAGCTCTCTACATTTCGTGGTTATAAGGGTATTTATAGTAAGGTGTATAAGGAATATGAAGAGTCAGTTACAACCAAACAGGACATTCTGGCAACTTAAACTGCCTGACTAGACTGAAAGTTTTGTTCTATAGTGCAACAGCTGATGCGACCCTTTAGCTCCCTTTGCATGCTTCACACATGTGCCATTCTGATGATTTGCTAGTTGCGAGCTAGTCGCGAGGCTTTTCTTGAGTGCACACTCTTAAGCTTTTTTTCACATTCTTTCACGTACTACCTTTACATGATTCGCATTCAAAGAAACACAATAGCATAAGGATGTATGCATGTTCAACACACAAACAAGATGCAATGAGAACAGCAAAGCATAGATACTAAACAAAACTCAACTAAGATTTAGGAATCAACTAAAATTTATGTCTTCCACCTCCTATATAGTGACCTATACTCTGGTAACAGTGTCTTCTATGGCAGTNTGTTGAACCACAATTTATCGTTGGGAGTTCAATTGGTCTGAATATTTTATTTTTATTATCATTATGAATTTGATTTAAATGTTCTGAGTCAACTTTAATTATATATAGTTTGTGGGAAATAAAATATTTATTGAGTGTGTATTTTCATTTAAATTGTTGGATTAAGCATTGTCTAAACAAATATGTTGATCTTTAACATGTAATTCCAGTGGTCTCATCTTTTTAGTAATCTCCCTAAGCTGGTTAGACATAGGACTATAATGGTCCGTTTGGATTGAGAGAGAGAGGAAAGTAGAGTAGAGTAAATTGGCTCAAAATTAGTCTATTTTTTAATCAACTCTACTCTACTCCATCTTACTCCCCTTTCAATCCAAACAGACCCTAAATGAACCAGATTATTTATGAATAACTTGAGGTTGACTTGGGAAATGTTTGTTTATATTAGATACTTAGCAAACGGGCCAGTATCATACTCATGTTTAAGCTTGTCTATAAATAGATTTAAGTTAAACATAATAATATATTCATAAACAAGTTTGTATGTATAAGACTTGATTTAATGTGTACATGAAAAAAAAAGTATCTGACTTTGCATTTAACTATGTCCATCTCAGTATATTGTGATAATGTCATTCAAAAAGAGAGAGAACAAAAATAAGTTTTTTGCTTTATTTACAAAAATAAATCAAACATTAGTGTTTGCATAGTAAAATTTGAGGTGAGATTTTAATTTTTAATTTTAATTTTTCAAAATTGACCCCACCGCGTTTTGTATTTTAATTTATGAAAACTGTTTTAAAAATGGCTTACTCAACAAGCCCTTGCTTTTGGTGATTGATCGAAAGAAAAAACTAGAACTGATATTTATTTATTTTTTTAAAATTTAAGCCAAAAATGGTAGAACAGACATCTTCCTTTGCCTCAAATTCCATCTGTAACAGCAACCTAGAGAGTAGAGATCCCTATTAACAGAAAAATGGGTGGTGAGACTGTTCTACACTGCTCTCTCAAGAGGGAGTGATCTACACTAATGTTTAACTTCAGCAAAAAGTTTTGTCATGTTATTATTTGTTTAATTTTTGCTCTCCAATAATGAACAAAAAGAAAAAAAATGCTAATAGCAGTACTATATAAAACCTTAGCAAATTATGAGACCCCATAATCATTTTATAGCTTAATCACTTTTAAATCCTTAACTACGTACTTAATAGTCTAAATTTTAAGTGATTAACCAAATTTCATATTACATACATATATAAACACAAGCTAAATTAAATATAAATCAATAAAAACTTAAGGGACCAATAGTGTTCATTGAGTAAATTTCATAGACTAAGAGTACAGTTTCATCAAAAGTTTAAATTAGCAAAAAAGCAAGAAGAATATAATTTCAATTTTAATAAAAAAATTTCTAAAGTGAAATAGATATTATTTAATTTTTTTAATCAAAAAAATACCTTAATGTTATAGCCATAGACTAGTTACATTGAATCAGTTCTGATTTGGTCCCGAAAGATAATCTCGATCTTGATTCCTTTATTACTATAGTTATTGCGTGTTCATTTCTCTCGTATCAAATTCTTTACTTCATCTTTTTTGATAAGAATCAAATTCTTTAGGTGATATCAATATTGTACACAATTTAATCAAATATTTTAAAATAACATGTTCCCCTTCTTTTAAAAAAGGTAACATGTTCCCTTGTTCTCTTTTTCAAGGTAAGGTTCTAGATTTTTTTTGGTAAAGAAAAAAGGCTTAAATTTGTGTACAAAAGACGAAGAAGAGAGAATGAGAGATTACTAATTAATGATATGGAATATTAACTGAATTATACTCCAAGACTTATGGGTCCCGTTTCACTTCACAATCTCCTTTAACATCATTAATTAATTAAGCAGGTGCACTAATAACCTACATAATGATAATGCTATAAATAAACTGGTAGGTTTCCGTGAGCCTTGGACGATATTGCATCAGAAAGCTCAACACCAGCATATCATATGGTATTGGAACTTGGAAGGCGACTTGGCAGCCAGTGACATCTTTCCTGGTATAAACAACTTCAGTAATTAATTTGTTAACGAATTGCCAAAACATTTTTTTTTTTTGTCTGAATTAATGTGTTATGTTCAATTAAATTATCTATGTGTAATTCAAGTAAAGAACATCTTGCATTGGGTTTCTTAGGGGTTCTCCTTTTATTGACTAAAGTACACTCTTGGGCCTCAAAGTTTTAAGTTTTGTTTCTGACCCTTTACATTTGATTCTGTTTTGATATTGCTTATGTTGACTATTTCTGTTAATAATCCAATAGTTTAGTGCCCTTAATATTTAACTATTTTCACAAAATACTAATTCTAAAATGTAAGAATTGTAAATAGAAAAAAAAAATTATGGATTATCAAATTACTAATGGAAATGGATTGCACTTGTAAATGGTATGCATGTCATCAAATAGAATATTTAATTATAAATCAAACTAAAAAATTGCCATATTTTGCAGGATATATATTTCTGTTAGTTTTATTTTATTTTATTTTTTTGGCATAGGGATGGCAATTGGTATGGGGTTCGGAGGATTGCAGATTCATTTTCAGTATTTAATGATTAAAAAAGGTTCCATTGTTGCAAACTTGTTTCCACAACCCTAATCCTAATTCTGTCCATTTTTCATCTTCACTGTTCCAAGTAGATGGATGCTGATACATATTGTCTTGAACAAGAGAAACCATTGGATGATGATCTCCACTTTGAACCCTATCCAAACCTTGAATCCCATCCTCTTGAGGACGTTGCAGAAAGATTGTCTCAAAGTGCAGCCAAAGGTGAATGGAATGAAGTCGGTAAGATATGTCAAAAAGACTGGCTTTTAGATGTTCCGATCACCAAGTTAGGGGGCACGGTACTCCACCTAGCAGCGTACCATAACCTAGAAGATATATTTGAACTTCTTCTACAACAATTAGCTCCCGGAAGTCTTCTCGCAAAAACTTATTTAAAAAGGAAAAACTTCAAAGGAAATACCCCTCTTCACTATGCAGCGTCAGTGGGGAGTGTGAGGACGTGTCGTAGCATCATAGATAAAGCAGACTCAACAACATTGCTAAGTGTTCGCAACAATGAAGGCGAGACCCCTCTCTTCTCAGCAGTACTCCATGGTCACAAAGATGCTTTCCTTTACCTCGATTCTATCTGCTGCCCCGAAGAAATCTCCAATTACTGGACAAGGAAAAATGATGACACTATTCTCCTTTGTGCCATCTCTGAAGAACACTATGGTGAGCATTTTCTTGCTTAAGAGGAATACAATGATGGGTAATTTTATAATTCTTTACTCTCAGTTATGGGTCTTAATGATGAAACTCATTATTCTGTGAAAGAAATGAGTATACATTTATCTTATTTTCATAATACACTATAATTTTTCATTGTTAGATATTTTACAATATTTAAATTTCATTTTGATGTTGTGCTTGGCAGAATTGTCCTTAATAATACTACGCAAGTATAGAGCTCTTGTAAACCTTGGTAATAAAGATGGCATGACCCCCCTCCATCTCCTAGCGAGTAAGCCTTCCGCCTTCAAAAGTGGCAACGATCTACGATGGTTTGAAAACATCATCTATCACTGTAAGTACTTTATATCTAAGGCAAAAATAATTCTTGTAAGGTTAACAACCTCATATTAGAAATTAAATCATCAAATAATAGTGCAATAAGAGTACCTAGGGAGATAACACTTTGTTTCCATGTGTTATGAGTCTTATGACCTGATCTTACTTTATCATCTTGTAGCATAAAAAAATCATTTAAAATAATGTGCTTAGTAACTATGCTGCTTTCATTTCAGCATTTGCCATAACAGACGAACAGGAACTATTTTTGGAAGCAGATGAACAGAACCTTGAAACGCCACAAGTTACCGATGGAGGTAGGCACCAAATTGAGTAATGTTCACACACTCACACATCACAATGAGTTACTAAACAAAAAAGTACACAAAATTATTAGTGTGTTCAAGTAGATAGAGATAAAACGAAGGGTACATTGAATATAAATGCAATCATATTGGGGTAATTTATGAAATTTGATTGAAATATGACTCCATTCTATCTTCCGATCATGTTACAAATTCAAATTTCTATACTTGTGTTATCACCAAATATATTTGTATAAGCTTAGGTTTTATATTATAGTTTTTTGCATCCATTGTAATTAATTGAAAATCCATGTAATGTACAGAAAAATTTAACAAAATATGATTTTTTCAAAACCTTTTTTGCTTAACAATGAAATTTAATAGTTACAGCAAATATCAATAAACATTCATTAAGACTGTGTTTGTAAATGGAACTATATATTCTACTATTTAAAAAAAAAATTATTTGGTAAGATTTTAATGGAATGTTTAAATATAAAATAAAATTTAAATTAATGAGTTTGAGCAAAAAATTACACTCAAATTATGTTAGTGGTTTGACTTGTGCTTCTGTTGCAATTGTCTGTTTAAGAGACTGAAAATGGATTGTGATACTGATCAATTTTGTACTGTAGGAGCTAACGGCATGAGCATCAATTACAACTTCCACCTAATTACAGTTCCTGCTTTTTGTTTGTAAAACTGTCTTCAAGGCAGTGCTATGTATATTTGGTATTCATTTTCCATCCACTATTTTCTGTTCTGTTTCCTTTATATATTTCCTTGCTCACATTGGTGGGATACTGGTATATGTCTTTAGAACATTTGGAATTGGTAAGGAAGGTAAGGATGACGAAGGTGAGGCACACATGGTCTATTCTGATCATGAACGAATGCTAAAAACGCTTCAATGTATCAGTTTCATCAGTACGCAAAAGCTTAAATAATAAAATGAAAAAGGTAACTATCTAATCCTAGTCTATTCTACCCTAAATTTTTTTAGGGAAGTTACAAATTCATTATTTTGTTTTTAATGGAATTCGAATTATTTTCTTATGATTTAAATAAGAAAATATAATTCAAATTATTTTCTTACTTAAAATACCTAAAATTGATAATAATATATTCTTTAAATTTGTTCTTTAAAAAGTAAACTCATTAAAGGAAATAGTGACTTTCACTTTAGATGCCAGGCTAAATATATAAGAAAAATAAAATAATTACATCTGAAGAATAAGCTACAAAGAATATATATACACACATTTTTTTATATTACACACTGATACATAAAATGTGTCTATATCTTGATTTAGCATATGTTATTTTGTTATATATAACAAAAGTATTTACATCAAGTTAGCCTTCACATAATAAAAAGTAAAATTTATTTTCTTGTGCAATGACAGAGAAAAACGAAAGGAAAAGGCAGTCATTGATCTACCTGCAGAGGCAATACTAATTGCAGCAAAGAATGGAATTACCGAAATGGTAGAGAAAATCATTGAAATTTATCCTGTGGCCATGTATGACGTGGATAAAGACCAGAAGAACATAGTGCTACTAACAGTGGAATATAAGCAGCCAAGTGTTTATGAACTCCTACTCTCACTCAGGAGAAAGAATGTTATAAAAGACAGTGTATTTACTGAAGTGGATCATGAAGGTAACAGTGCGTTGCATCTTGCCGCGACGAAAGCAGAATTTAATTGGCCAGTCCCAGGAGCTGCATCCCAAATGCAATGGGAAATCAGATGGTATGAGGTATGAGCCCAAAACATTAAAGTTTAAGAGTTTTTTTTTTTTTTTTTTTGATAATTCGATAGTTGAGAGTAAGGAGATTTGATGTCTCTATAACAAACATTAGAAAGTAATAGTTGAGCTCCAAAAGTCTTAACTGTTACCTATATAATATGTTTCCTTAGTTTTGGTTGCTAGGCTGTGGTGGAGCCACGTATGGTTAGTTAGTGTTTATATATGGATTATCTCAAAATTTTGAAAGATTATTAAGTATATCTACTTTGTGGCCTCCCAATCCTAATTATTAAAATTGATACTATAAATAAAATAATTTAAAAATATATAAAAGAAATAAAGTATAAGATTCCTTATATTCATTTGAAAAAATCACAATCCTATAAATGAGAGTTTTATATACCAATTACTAAATTAATTAGTCATTCATAAAATTACAATGAACATATAGTTATCTTGACAATTATCTTAAAAATTAAAGAGAAAGAAAAAAAAAGAGTTTTTTAACTACAAATTGGATTATAAAGTACATAATTTATATCTTGAATTTGTGTTTATAGTATTATTTTATATATCTGTACATTGTAGGAAGATAATAATTAGGAAGAAAACAATACTTAATCATCATATTTTTATTTGCACACTAAAAAAAATTCAAATTCCTAGCCCACCACTAACTAGGCTTACAGAATAATGTGATGAGGATAGCACAAAATATTTTTGAGCATTTGATTTTGGGAGAGAGAGCGAGATTTTGGATGGTATTTTAGTCATAAATGATATATTAAAGTCAAAGCATAATCAAAATTCAAATGGAAATCAACTAGCTTCTAATTGTAATCTAATTTTGCATCAAATGTCCATTTTAAATTTCTTAATTTTGGTGCCAAGTGATTCATGTGTAATATTATGTTCTAAAGTCTAAATGACCACCTCACACACATTGATAAGACCATTTTATCATCATTATTATTGAATTTTTCGTTAATAGAAAAGTGAGTCACAAATTAGTTTTTATTTTATAATACAATGAGAGAGAGAGAGAGAGAGAGAGAGAGAGAGAGAGAGAGAGAGAGAGAGAGAGAGAGAGAGAGAGAGAGAGTATGTCGATCTTGGATGAATAATCAAGCCACAACCTAACCATGGTATGTCGGAAATCAACTACTATAGATTAATACAATGGGGTCACAAACATGCTTTCAGAAAGAAACAAATGTGTTCTTAGTTTGTAACATGACCACAGATGTAGGAAAGAATAATCTTGTCTTTTAATTTTGGGATGTAGTACATAAAGAACTCCATGAAAAGAGGCTTCCTTCCTCTCCTCAACAAGAATGGCCAAACCCCAGAAGAGGTCTTCACCAAAAACCACGAGGATCTTGTTAAAGAAGGCGGGAATTGGCTAATAAGCACATCAGATGCCTGCTCAGTAGTAGCAGGTCTCTTCGTCTCAATTACCTTTTCCACGGCAACCGCCCTACCTGATGGTATTGAAGGCAACAAACATAGTAATGCTTCCAAAATTTTTGCGGGTTCATCCTTTGTCTCCTTCTACTCTTCACTCTTAGCAGTAGTCATGTTCCTTGCAATTCTCACATCTGGGTGTAGAGAAAGAGATTTTCGCCACGCCTTACCATGGAAACTTTTGCTAGGCTTAACAGCATTCTACATGTCGATAGCTTCTACCTTGGTATCTTTCACAACCGGACATTTCTTCATCTTCAGGGATCAACTAAAATTTGTGTCTTCCACCTCGTATATGGTGGCCTACCTGCTAGTAACATTGTTTTCTATGGGAGTATTTCCTCTCTACTTTCATTTGGCGTGGGCTACCTTGAAAAAGGTGCCACAACGTAAATACCGGGTGAATATTCCTCATTGGCTTTTGGAAGATTAACAAGTATTTACATTCCAATCTTCGTCAAGGGTTTGATGGTTTAGGTTATTGATTAATATACTTTTTCCGCTAATATTGATGTTGGACTTGTACTGTGTGTTCTATTTCAATATAGTAAAACATTTATCTATTTATTTATTTCTAAACACACAATATATATATATATATATATTTTGCTTGAAAGTAGTATAATCAATTTCATGCGATTCATTTAAAAGTAATGTTGTTAAAACAAATAAGAATTTCCCTAAAGATTACATTTGTATATTCAAAACGTTTTTGTTTAGAAAGAATTTCACATAAATTTAGCCAAACTAAAATAGACTGAAAAACTTTGTTAATGTAGCTTAATATAGGAGTGTAATAATAATAAATACTATACTTAAGATTTTAGACATTACAAGTTTAAAATCTATAATTTTTTTTTTTTTATGAATTTGGATTTATAATAGGTTCTCTCTACTCAAAACTGCATGTCTTTTGTCATTATGTAAGTGCACAAAACTGGATTAAATGGATTGAAGTGGATCAAATTGGACTAAAGTATTCCAAAATAACCGAATTGGATCAAATTGAATTGAGTGGATTGAAGTGGACAGAATAGGGCTAAAGTGGACCGAAATATAAAAATTAGGACTAAAGCAGACTGAATAGGGACAATGGTATGAATAGGACTAAAGTGGAATGAATAAGACAAAAGTGGACCAAGGTGGACCGAATAATATCAAAGTGGACCGAATCAGATCAAAATGGACTAAATTGGACCAAAGTGGACCTAATAAGAATGAATGGGACCAAATAGGACCAAAGTAGACTAAATAGAATCGAAGTGGACTGATATGACCAAAGTGAACCAAATAGGACTAAATGAAACCAAAGTAGACCAAATAGAACCAAAAGGACTGAATAGGACTAGAATGGATTTAAGTGTACTGAATAAGACCAAAGTGGACAAAATGGATGGAATAGGACCAAAGTAGATTGAATAGGACTAAATAAAACTGAAGTGGACGGAATAGAACTGAATAATACCAAATAGACCAAACAAGACTAAAGTGGACCAAATATAGATTTTTTGCATAATAAAATAGGAGTACTCTAAATCACAAATGTATATCACATGTGGCTGAAAATTAGAGGAAATTGAATTATTTAAATGGGAAGGGATATATGTGTGTGTGCAAGCACGCACTTGAGAATTTAAATTTTGGACTTTGAATTTAATTATTGTATAATTGAGTTCTTCTATGTTAATTCTCATTTTCTCTAAGACAAAAGAAATCTCTCCTAGTACAATATGTGAGATAGAAAATTTGAACTCATGATAAAAATGTTGAGAAACATGCGTAGAGCCAAGTGGTGAGAAGTGAGAAGTGAGGGTTGTAAAGAGGAGCGAGGGGGGGGTGGGGAATCTCCAATTTTTTTTTTTTTTTATTATCAATATATTAAAATTTATCATACTTATAATGAATATACTATTTTTTTATTATCCAAAATGCATTCAAAAAAGAAAGAAAGTGTTTCATATTTTATCAGTGTTCTAAGGTTCAAAACATATAAAAAGAAAAGGAAAATAGGGCAAATGACAAATTAAGTTAGAGTTTTAACATAGGAAAAAAAATCTTTATGCATTATTTTATTCTTTCATCATTTTGACTTCATTAAAAAAAATTTCTGACTTCATTAATATTTACCGAATGACTTTTTATATTTCATATTCATCTCAAACAATCTCTATATATGTTCAAGTACTTTATTTTTCTTTTTTCTTTTTCTTTTTTTTGAGAAAACCAATATGTTCAAGTACATATGCATACATACTTATGTATAAAATTCGTTTCCAGAAAGTCAAATCATGTCTCTGCTATTAAGAATGGATGCTTTTAGGAAAGGGTTATTTGACTAAGGAATATTTATACAAATCAATACAAGATGGAGGTGTCTCCATCTTTTATTTCGCAAGCTTCCTCCTAGTGCATAGTTTGTTTTGTTTTGAATAAAAATATTTGCTGTTTAATCTCAAAAAATAAAAATAAAAAAATAATGAGGGTAAAGGTACGTACAAGTACAACTCATTAATTAGCCTATATTCTTTTCTTAAAATATGCACCATTAGCATAGCGTGTGTTCTCATTTAAGCCGACATTTTCCTTCTTTTCTTTTTTTCTTTTTGTCCCCTCTCTCTTTTTTAAGGCAAGGTTCTAGTTCCTTCCCTTTTTCTTTTTTTTTTTTTTTTTTTTTTTTTTTTTTTTTTTTTTTTTTGTGATACAGACAAAAGAAAAGCTAAATTCTTTGCTCATAAGATGACAAAGCCTGCGTTTGGATAGCACTCAAAGTTGCTGTGCGTTTCAATTTCACGTTTCGGAGCTTTTTTTTTTTTTTTTTTTTTTCAACGCATGAACAGTAAAATCACTGTGCAGGAGACAATTAGCACTGTTCATGCACTGTAGCGCACTGTTTATGTATTAAAAAATATTAAAAGTGGGTCCCACGATACTATTTACACATTTAAAAATTATTTTGCTACAGTGTTTTCAGCAACAATCAGTTTTTATCAACTTTCAGCAACAATAAGTGCTATCCAAACGGACTCAAAGAGACCAAGCTAGCCACGGTTTTTTCCTGTTGAAGCAATTCATTACACGTGAACTAATCCAGGAGACGCCTACTAACAACAAGAAATGTTACTAATGTGACACTGCTCTAAATAGATCCATTCATCCCATGCTTAAATTAGGACGGAAAATGATTATAGAAAGTAACTAGACATTGTTATTATTAGAAGTGTACACTATAAGTTGAAACTTTCTTAATAATAAAAAAAAAAAAAAAAAAAAAAAACCTATGCATTGATTTTTCTTTTTTGGGTGAGAAACAACTAGGTAGACATTGATTCTACCATTCTAGTTGTTCTAGATGTTACCCATATTATATTGGAGTCACTCCTTATTTAGAAGTGTTGTCGATATTTAATTATTTATTACTTTTTCGATTGATATTTACTACTTTTTTTGTATTTCCTTAATTTCAGCCATTTTTAATTGTGGCAGTCCTCGAAGGAGTGAAGAATTTTCACAACCTGCACTTTCATTTGACATGGGCTATTTTCAAGAAAGTCCCACATCATCACCACATTATAACTCTGGCTGGTTTTCATATTACGCATTAAGTAAAAATGTTCCTTCCTAGCTTTTTCAAGACCCACTGATGAGTCAAATTTAATATCGAAAGGCATTTATTTATTTATTTCCTATCATGATCAACTTGTACCATGTGTGCATCTCATCTATTGAATATTAAGTTTCTTCTTAATTAATACTTCTTCTTCTTCTTCTTCTTTTGACTGAAAGGTAGAATATTAATACTTATGCAATTTCCAAAGGAATTAAGACTAGAGTTTTATCATTGGGAGAGTTTTAATAATTTTCTAGAGCTATCATGATCATCACTGCCTTACAAATAGCACCCTAGCTCATCACTTCGCAACAGAAATGGTATAGCTTCTTGTACCAAAAAGAAAAAATTGCACCTCATGCACTTACAGTTTCATGGTTCAAGAAGGGGCAGCGAAAGAAAGGGAACATATTCCTTTTCCCTACCTTAGGAGAGTCGTGCTAGACACCCTTTGATGAACTATAGTTTCAGCTTGATGGGAGATAATGGCTTCCTACACAAAAGAGAGCCATACGTTGTTAGCACCTCATTAGTAAAAAAGAGACCAGTACGGGTATTGTAGAACCATTTTGCTTTAACCTTGCTGATTTCAATCTTAACATCCTTTTTGAGATTTGGAAACCCATGGAAGCGAAATAAAGTGCAGTTTTCATTCTGACAAGATTTGGGACTTGATGAGAATAAGGGTAGTTTTCATTCTGAAGCAAGTTAGCGTTAAAGCAACCACCAAGAAAGGTGGTCTAGTGGTCTTGGCGTGAATGGAAGAGTGCAACGTTGTTTGAGGACCCATGTGCAAACCCCAACGGATGGAACGTGGGAATTTCCTCCTACAATTAGCCAAGAGTACTAGTCTTCTCGTGAGACTAAAGTAAGATCTGTTGTTACCCTAGACAACAATAACTATGACTTAATTCAATATTTCCTAAGAGGTGTGTTAACGTGTTTAGTGTTGTGGGCTTTAGGCGCAATTATATTACTTGTATAGCACACATTCTTATACTACACTCTTACTTATACTGCACTCATATGTCTCCTATATAAAACCATTCATGTATATTCTTCCATTGAGAAATACAATACAATTATTCAATATTTCTAACATGGTATCAAAGTTACTGCTCTAACATTTTCTTAGTAGTCTTGTCTTTATTGGTGTCACCCTATTCTCAACATCGCTTTTGTCGTTACAACAGCTATCGCAGCCTTTCGCTGTAGAACCTCCGACGCCTTTCAGCCGTCGTCCTTGGGTCCTGGACCTGCAACTGCTGTCGTTGAGGAGTCCCGCACCACATAAACCGCTACACTTATCGTCTTTGCCATGCATCTTGCTCTAATAAGTATTTTTCAGGTACCATAGTCATCATCTCGCCCCGATTTACTCAATCGTGGAAACCTCATCGTCATCGGAGCTTGCGCACGCCTTTACGCGCCACCCAAAGATTCTACGTCCAAGATCACGCACTCCACGCGCCGACACGCACCGGCAGTCTTTTTCATGCATCGCCACGTGCCTACATGCACCAGATATGCACCTACTTACTTCAGCCCCAGGTGACGTCATCTCTGCCATGTCATTTGATGAAGAATAAATTCATCAAAATGTCCAACTTAAAGATAATAACAAAAAATAATTATAATTTTTTTAAATTATAAAATTTAATGATTTTGCTATATAAAAATATTGACTTTTTTTTTTTCCAAAGTTTGTTAAAATTGCTTTTTCATAATTTTTTTTTGAAAAAAATTAAAATTAATAAAATCTTACTTAAATTCCCTATATAATAAGAGGATTAAGTGAATTAATCTTATTATCATTCAAAAGGGAAATGTTGAAAAATTGAAATACAAATGGCGTCTAATAGTTTAGTTAGTATTTTGTATGTTTGTTTTTAGATCCCTTAAAACACAACAAGATTAACTTAGTTAATTAGCCAAGTGATTATTTAGTCAAATTATCTGATCTAGGTTAACACAAATATATCATATCAATATAAAGTGCGAAAAATAAAGAACACAAAGATATGATAACTCAGGAAAATCAAACTGGTAAAAAACCTGAAAAGGATTTAACCTAACTATCCTCAAGATAAAACAACAAAACCACTATGAAAGAATTGAAGTTTGTACAATAGCGACTTAGATCACTAACATCCTATTACTACCTCATGTAGAAAACTTACTACTACAACTCCATGATAGCTCCGAGTCCATAGATTACTTCTTTCTTTGGTCTTTGCAAAACACAATCACCCACATTTGTGACTTTCAGATCCTACTCAAAATTTTAGCAACACAAACTTTCCAATTTGTGACACCAAGACCACCTTGAAGGTTTAGATCATCAGCACCTTTGATGATTAGAAAAGGCAACAACTTCTATAATATCGGATCTTAAAATTCTTCAAGTAATAACACGTTAGAAAATATGAGAGAGCTTTTTAGGTACAAAATCCTAAATACAAAATAGGCACACTCTTCTCTCTTTGAAAAGCCTTATAAAAACGTGTTTAAAGTTTTTTTATATAGTGGGAAAAGTAAATCTGAAACCCTAATCCTTAATGAGCTTGAACTACTGTTTAAGCTTAATTAAAATTCTGCAAATACAACTTTCAATCGGTTGAGCCTGTTCTTCGATCGATCGAGCCAGACAAATTCTAAAATCTTCTTTCTATAGCTTGTATGTTCTTGTGTGTTCACGATTTGCCAATTATTATAAACTTTTAGAACCTAACATTGTATATATAAAAAAGCAAGAATATATAGATTTTAATTTTAAAAAATTATAATATGAAAAGTTAAAAATAAATGTTATATAAATAATATTAAATTATTAAAAATCTGACTACTTGTAGTTGTCGTACTTCAAAGTTTATTAAAGCAACCCTGATTTGGCCCACATCACTACTGTATAGTACTATAGTTACGTTCATTCTTTGCCAAAAAAAATAGTTACGTTCATTTCCCAAGTATAAATTCTTTACTTAAAATATGAACCCATTTCTCTCACGTGTTCTTCCTTTCCCTTTATTTTATTTTTATGGGAATCTTCCTCTCTCATTTAAGTTAACAGGTTCTAGTTCTTTTTTTCTTTTTACTATTTTGGAAAAGGTTTAAATTCTTGTTCAAAAAACGATGTTCTTGGAGAGAGACTACTCACTAGGGAAAATGATATGGAATATTAACTTAATTAAACTCCAAGTCTTTGGTGGACCCCCTTAACCCCAGAAAAGAAAAGAAAAGAAAAGAAGGTCTTTGGTGGACCCGCTTTTACTGCACAATCTCAAATATCATTATAAATAGGTATCTTGTGAGCCTCGGCATCAAGTGTTTAAACACTGCTTGACCGGAAAGCTCAACAGCAACTCATAGTTTTGGAAGGAAACTTTTTTGCTTTTTTGCTTTTTTTTTTTTTTTTTTTTGGAGAAGATATTGGAACGAGACTTGGCGACCAGAGACAGTTGTTCTTGTAAGTAGAACCATCTTTCGGTAAGTGGCTAGAGATATTGTTCAATGTAATTATCGTATGTGCTCTCTCAAATTATCACATTCATGCTTTCTAGCTAGCTGGCTTAATTTGAAAATTTTCTATAATTAAATAAAAGACTTGTAATTGACATGATGATAATTAAAAACAATTATCATGTAACAAATATCATATGTTCAAATCTTTTGGAGAAATTAATTGACAACCTCGCTACTATAGTACTTGCCATAAATTTTGANATATAAAATAAAATTTAAATTAATGAAAAATCTATAATAGATTAATTATGTGTAAAATTATAAGGCCTGAAATGCTTATGAAGCAAAATAATTGAAATCAACAAAAAGTCGATTTTTTTTTGTTTTATATATATTATTATAAATTATAAATTATAAATATTTTTATTTTTATATAAAAAAAATTATATTTTTTTTGGAAAAGAAAAAAATTATAGTTATAGGTACTTATTTCTATTCATAAATAATCATCATTACATTATACCAACCTTGCCTTAAGACAAGCCAAAAAAAATTGGTCATTGGTGTCATGACTTGCTTTTATTGTTATGGTCAGGACAATAATATTAATAGCGGATTGGTATTGATTATTGTCTTTGTGAATAGACACCGATCAACCAACGAGCTAAGGGAAACAACTTCCACCAATTACAGAACCTGCTTTCAACTTGTAGAACCTGTATACAAGGCAGTGTCATCTGTATTTGGTATTCCTCTTTAAACGTGTTTCATATTGTTACGTAGTTGTTTTATATGATTAGGATCTCTACAGTTCTTAGAATATTTACAAACTATTAATGGCACGTTCATTCGAGATATGCTTTATAATGAGATACTTATTTCATTTTCAGCATTTAGCAAAAAGAATGCAAGAAATGCAGTCAAGGAAGTGATACAGAGAACCCTGAAAGAGCCCAAGGTAGATATCAAAGCGAGAAATGTTCACACTACAATATGTTAGAAGAAAACAAAAAATGTTCCACTAATTTATGGTGTGCTTGTGGCTAAGAAGTTTGAGCAAAAAATTACCACTCAAAATTATTTAGTGGTTTGACTTGTGCTTCTGTTGCAATTGGTCTTTTAAGAGACTGATAAAATGGATTGTGATACTGATCAATTTTGTACTGTAGGAGCTAACGGCATGAGCATCAATTACAACTTCCACCTAATTACAGTTCCTGCTTTTTGTTTGTAAAACTGTCTTCAAGGCAGTGCTATGTATATTTGGTATTCATTTTCCATCCACTATTTTCTGTTCTGTTTCCTTTATATATTTCCTTGCTCACATTGGTGGGATACTGGTATATGTCTTTAGAACATTTGGAATTGGTAAGGAAGGTAAGGATGACGAAGGTGAGGCACACATGGTCTATTCTGATCATGAACGAACTGCTAAAAACGCTTCAATGTATCAGTTTCATCAGTACGCAAAAGCTTAAATAATAAGAATGAAAAAGGTAACTATCTAATCCTAGTCTATTCTACCCTAAATTTTTTTAGGGATAGTTACAAATTCATTAATTTTGTTTTTAATGGAATTCGAATTATTTTCTTATGATTTAAATAAGAAAATATAATTCAAATTATTTTCTTACTTAAAAATACCTAAAATTGATAATAATATATTCTTTAAATTCTGTTCTTTAAAAAGTAAACTCATTAAAGGAAATAGTGACTTTCACTTTAGATGCCAGGCTAAATATATAAGAAAAATAAAATAATTACATCTGAAGAATAAGCTACAAAGAATATATATATGCACACATTTTTTTATATTACACACTGATACATAAAATGTGTCTATATCTTGATTTAGCATATGTTATTTTGTTATATATAACAAAAGTATTTACATCAAGTTAGCCTTCACATAATAAAAGTAAAATTTATTTTCTTGTGCAATGACAGAGAAAAACGAAAGGAAAAGGCAGTCATTGATCTACCTGCAGAGGCAATACTAATTGCAGCAAAGAATGGAATTACCGAAATGGTAGAGAAAATCATTGAAATTTATCCTGTGGCCATGTATGACGTGGATAAAGACCAGAAGAACATAGTGCTACTAACAGTGGAATATAAGCAGCCAAGTGTTTATGAACTCCTACTCTCACTCAGGGAAAAGAATGTTATAAAAGACAGTGTATTTACTGAAGTGGATCATGAAGGTAACAGTGCGTTGCATCTTGCCGCGACGAAAGCAGAATTTAATTGGCCAGTCCCAGGAGCTGCATCCCAAATGCAATGGGAAATCAGATGGTATGAGGTATGAGCCCAAAACATTAAAGTTTAAGAGTTTTTTTTTTTTTTTTTTTGATAATTCGATAGTTGAGAGTAAGGAGATTTGATGTCTCTATAACAAACATTAGAAAGTAATAGTTGAGCTCCAAAAGTCTTAACTGTTACCTATATAATATGTTTCCTTAGTTTTGGTTGCTAGGCTGTGGTGGAGCCACGTATGGTTAGTTAGTGTTTATATATGGATTATCTCAAAATTTTGAAAGATTATTAAGTATATCTACTTTGTGGCCTCCCAATCCTAATTATTAAAATTGATACTATAAATAAAATAATTTAAAAATATATAAAAGAAATAAAGTATAAGATTCCTTATATTCATTTGAAAAAATCACAATCCTATAAATGAGAGTTTTATATACCAATTACTAAAATTAATTAGTCATTCATAAAATTACAATGAACATATAGTTATCTTGACAATTATCTTAAAAATTAAAGAGAAAAAAAAAAAGAGTTTTTTAACTACAAATTGGATTATAAAGTACATAATTTATATCTTGAATTTGTGTTTATAGTATTATTTTATATATCTGTACATTGTAGGAAGATAATAATTAGGAAGAAAACAATACTTAATCATCATATTTTTATTTGCACACTAAAAAAAATTCAAATTCCTAGCCCACCACTAACTAGGCTTACAGAATAATGTGATGAGGATAGCACAAAATATTTTTGAGCATTTGATTTTGGGAGAGAGAGCGAGATTTTGGATGGTATTTTAGTCATAAATGATATATTAAAGTCAAAGCATAATCAAAATTCAAATGGAAATCAACTAGCTTCTAATTGTAATCTAATTTTGCATCAAATGTCCATTTTAAATTTCTTAATTTTGGTGCCAAGTGATTCATGTGTAATATTATGTTCTAAAGTCTAAATGACCACCTCACACACATTGATAAGACCATTTTATCATCATTATTATTGAATTTTTCGTTAATAGAAAAGTGAGTCACAAATTAGTTTTTATTTTATAATACAATGAGAGAGAGAGAGAGAGAGAGAGAGAGAGAGAGAGAGAGAGAGAGAGAGAGAGAGAGAGAGAGAGAGAGAGTATGTCGATCTTGGATGAATAATCAAGCCACAACCTAACCATGGTATGTCGGAAATCAACTACTATAGATTAATACAATGGGGTCACAAACATGCTTTCAGAAAGAAACAAATGTGTTCTTAGTTTGTAACATGACCACAGATGTAGGAAAGAATAATCTTGTCTTTTAATTTTGGGATGTAGTACATAAAGAACTCCATGAAAAGAGGCTTCCTTCCTCTCCTCAACAAGAATGGCCAAACCCCAGAAGAGGTCTTCACCAAAAACCACGAGGATCTTGTTAAAGAAGGCGGGAATTGGCTAATAAGCACATCAGATGCCTGCTCAGTAGTAGCAGGTCTCTTCGTCTCAATTACCTTTTCCACGGCAACCGCCCTACCTGATGGTATTGAAGGCAACAAACATAGTAATGCTTCCAAAATTTTTGCGGGTTCATCCTTTGTCTCCTTCTACTCTTCACTCTTAGCAGTAGTCATGTTCCTTGCAATTCTCACATCTGGGTGTAGAGAAAGAGATTTTCGCCACGCCTTACCATGGAAACTTTTGCTAGGCTTAACAGCATTCTACATGTCGATAGCTTCTACCTTGGTATCTTTCACAACCGGACATTTCTTCATCTTCAGGGATCAACTAAAATTTGTGTCTTCCACCTCGTATATGGTGGCCTACCTGCTAGTAACATTGTTTTCTATGGGAGTATTTCCTCTCTACTTTCATTTGGCGTGGGCTACCTTGAAAAAGGTGCCACAACGTAAATACCGGGTGAATATTCCTCATTGGCTTTTGGAAGATTAACAAGTATTTACATTCCAATCTTCGTCAAGGGTTTGATGGTTTAGGTTATTGATTAATATACTTTTTCCGCTAATATTGATGTTGGACTTGTACTGTGTGTTCTATTTCAATATAGTAAAACATTTATCTATTTATTTATTTCTAAACACACAATATATATATATATATATATATTTTGCTTGAAAGTAGTATAATCAATTTCATGCGATTCATTTAAAAGTAATGTTGTTAAAACAAATAAGAATTTCCCTAAAGATTACATTTGTATATTCAAAACGTTTTTGTTTAGAAAGAATTTCACATAAATTTAGCCAAACTAAAATAGACTGAAAAACTTTGTTAATGTAGCTTAATATAGGAGTGTAATAATAATAAATACTATACTTAAGATTTTAGACATTACAAGTTTAAAATCTATAATTTTTTTTTTTTTATGAATTTGGATTTATAATAGGTTCTCTCTACTCAAAACTGCATGTCTTTTGTCATTATGTAAGTGCACAAAACTGGATTAAATGGATTGAAGTGGATCAAATTGGACTAAAGTATTCCAAAATAACCGAATTGGATCAAATTGAATTGAGTGGATTGAAGTGGACAGAATAGGGCTAAAGTGGACCGAAATATAAAAATTAGGACTAAAGCAGACTGAATAGGGACAATGGTATGAATAGGACTAAAGTGGAATGAATAAGACAAAAGTGGACCAAGGTGGACCGAATAATATCAAAGTGGACCGAATCAGATCAAAATGGACTAAATTGGACCAAAGTGGACCTAATAAGAATGAATGGGACCAAATAGGACCAAAGTAGACTAAATAGAATCGAAGTGGACTGATATGACCAAAGTGAACCAAATAGGACTAAATGAAACCAAAGTAGACCAAATAGAACCAAAAGGACTGAATAGGACTAGAATGGATTTAAGTGTACTGAATAAGACCAAAGTGGACAAAATGGATGGAATAGGACCAAAGTAGATTGAATAGGACTAAATAAAACTGAAGTGGACGGAATAGAACTGAATAATACCAAATAGACAAACAAGACTAAAGTGGACCAAATATAGATTTTTTGCATAATAAAATAGGAGTACTCTAAATCACAAATGTATATCACATGTGGCTGAAAATTAGAGGAAATTGAATTATTTAAATGGGAAGGGATATATGTGTGTGTGCAAGCACGCACTTGAGAATTTAAATTTTGGACTTTGAATTTAATTATTGTATAATTGAGTTCTTCTATGTTAATTCTCATTTTCTCTAAGACAAAAGAAATCTCTCCTAGTACAATATGTGAGATAGAAAATTTGAACTCATGATAAAAATGTTGAGAAACATGCGTAGAGCCAAGTGGTGAGAAGTGAGAAGTGAGGGTTGTAAAGAGGAGCGAGGGGGGGGGGGTGGGGAATCTCCAATTTTTTTTTTTTTTTATTATCAATATATTAAAATTTATCATACTTATAATGAATATACTATTTTTTTATTATCCCAAAATGCATTCAAAAAAGAAAGAAAGTGTTTCATATTTTATCAGTGTTCTAAGGTTCAAAACATATAAAAAGAAAAGGAAAATAGGGCAAATGACAAATTAAGTTAGAGTTTTAACATAGGAAAAAAAATCTTTATGCATTATTTTATTCTTTCATCATTTTGACTTCATTAAAAAAAATTTCTGACTTCATTAATATTTACCCGAATGACTTTTTATATTTCATTCATCTCAAACAATCTCTATATATGTTCAAGTACTTTATTTTTCTTTTTTCTTTTTCTTTTTTTTGAGAAAACCAATATGTTCAAGTACATATGCATACATACTTATGTATAAAATTTCGTTTCCAGAAAGTCAAATCATGTCTCTGCTATTAAGAATGGATGCTTTTAGGAAAGGGTTATTTGACTAAGGAATATTTATACAAATCAATACAAGATGGAGGTGTCTCCATCTTTTATTTCGCAAGCTTCCTCCTAGTGCATAGTTTGTTTTGTTTTGAATAAAAATATTTGCTGTTTAATCTCAAAAAATAAAAATAAAAAAAATATGAGGGTAAAGGTACGTACAAGTACAACTCATTAATTAGCCTATATTCTTTTCTTAAAATATGCACCATTAGCATAGCGTGTGTTCTCATTTAAGCCGACATTTTCCTTCTTTTCTTTTTTTCTTTTTGTCCCCCTCTCTTTTTAAGGCAAGGTTCTAGTTCCTTCCCTTTTTCTTTTTTTTTTTTTTTTTTTTTTTTTTTTTTTTTTTTTTTTTTGTGATACAGACAAAAGAAAAGCTAAATTCTTTGCTCATAAGATGACAAAGCCTGCGTTTGGATAGCACTCAAAGTTGCTGTGCGTTTCCAATTTCACGTTTCGGAGCTTTTTTTTTTTTTTTTTTTTTTTCAACGCATGAACAGTAAAATCACTGTGCAGGAGACAATTAGCACTGTTCATGCACTGTAGCGCACTGTTTATGTATTAAAAAATATTAAAAGTGGGTCCCACGATACTATTTACACATTTAAAAATTATTTTGCTACAGTGTTTTCAGCAACAATCAGTTTTTATCAACTTTCAGCAACAATAAGTGCTATCCAAACGGACTCAAAGAGACCAAGCTAGCCACGGTTTTTTCCTGTTGAAGCAATTCATTACACGTGAACTAATCCAGGAGACGCCTACTAACAACAAGAAATGTTACTAATGTGACACTGCTCTAAATAGATCCATTCATCCCATGCTTAAATTAGGACGGAAAATGATTATAGAAAGTAACTAGACATTGTTATTATTAGAAGACTTCATATAAAGGAACTATTCCAGGTTTATGTTTTATTTACCTTTTTTTTTTTTTTTTTTTTGAGAAACATTTTATTTACTTTACGATTTATATTGCAATATGTGAATGCTGCGTAATATGCAGACCCGAAGTACATGTTATGGTTTCCAAAGATGTCAAATATGTAAAATATTTATTTAAACATCCAATGGATCGACAATAGTTTCAGATTCCTACTGCTGAATGCTGCAACTGAAAGAAATCTAGAATTAGAATTGATAATTTATGGTTTTTCAAGCCATTGATCAAGACAAAGAGAAAAAGATAAAAGAATGTTTGATAGCAATATTATATTTGTGTAACTTTAAGCAATATTATATAATGTAATGACTTTTGAATAGATTAATATTTTGAAAATTCGTTGTTGGATTATATGTTTTCTATATTATTAATACATTGTATCCTAAATTTTGTTTCAATCATATGTTATTTATTATTTAATCCATATTATTATCTTTAGTTCATAATTTTAATATACAAAAAGTTAAAAATTTGATAAATTAGATAAATTTTGTAAATATGAAAATTATAAGAAGAAAATGTAATCTAATAGGAGTTGTCAGAATGTTAAACTAACTCAATAATTATATATATATATATATATATATATTACTGTTTTATTCATCAACTACTTGAGTTTCGTTTGAGTTTTGGAAGTAAATTATTATTGTTGTTTTTGATAGCATAGAAGTGGATTATTAATTTGTCAAATAAATTTAACAAACATTTTATGAAAATTGGCAAGTTGTGCAATTATTTGTAGTTAGTTACTTAGTTACGTTGTTAATTATTATTATTATTATTATTTAGAATCAGATAAAAGAATTATTAAGTCACATTTGGTTATTGTGCTTGGCAGAATTGTCCTACAAAATACTTGACTTGTATGTAGAGCTCGTAGATTTTACCAATAATAAACGCATAAGCCCTCTCCATCTCCTAGCAAATAAGCCTTACGCCTTCAAAAGTGGCAGCAATTTTCGATGGTTTGAAGAAATCATCTATCACTGTGAGTATACCGTAAAATTTTTAAGATTGACAAGAGTATCTCAAGTAAATAAACATCAAATCACTATTATATCTTTCTTTTAATTTGCTCCTGCCCGCTTCCTCTTTTAATATTGTATTACAAATCAGTTAAAAGAAGAAAATGATTAGTGTCACACTGTGACACTGTCACTGAATTAAATTATCAACCTTTCCAGAACTCAAGTTCCGCAAAATTTTTTAGTTACATTTATTTCCAATTAACCGTTACTATATGTCTGTATCCATTGTTAATTGCGTTTGGAAGGCACAAAGAGCTCGGATGGAATTGTATTTTGGATTAAGTGACTTAAATCATAAAAATTTAAAAGTGGTTATGTATTTTGTTTAGTGGAATAGTTGCTTCTTATTTTAATAAGAAATAAAAATTGGGTTGTTAAGTAAACAATGGAAGCTATGAATATAACATATAGCACACACAATGGTTAGTAAGGCAATATAGATGAAATGTTAGGTTGGCAATTTGAAATTAGGTATACTTAGGAGATCTCAGATCTGTCAAGGTTTTCAGCAACAAAAATATCGTTATATTACATTCTTACCTATAAAGAGTGGAATGAACTGGTACAAGGACAAATACATTGATGTTAGAGTGAGTCATATATTTTAATTGTTCTTCATTTTCGCTATCGAAGGCAAAAAGAATTCACGTATGATTAACAATCTCCTATAAAAGAAATCACCAAATAATAGTGCAACAAGAAGAGTACGGAAGATTATTCTCTGTTTCCATGCGGTATGTGACCCGAACTATCTTCATCATCTTGTGGCATCAAAATTCATTTACAATGTGGTGTGTGACTTAGCTGTTTTCATTTCAGCAATTGTCGGAATAGACGATCGAACAGGAACTAATTAGCGAAGCAGAAAAGAAGCATTTAAGATCAGAAGATATCCATGGAGGTATACACCAAAGTGAGAAATGTTCACAAGCACATCACAATGTGTTAACCAAAAAAAAAGGTAAACTAGCATTAGTGTGTTCAAGTAGTTTTTTTTAGAGGAAAAGTGTGTTCAAGTAGTTAGAAATAAAAGCTAAGGGAAAAAAAATTGATGTCATGACTTGAGCTTCTATTGTTATTGGTCAAGACAATGATTATAAACGACGGATTGATATTGATTCATTGTCTTTTGTATAGGATCCAACGGAGCTCTATGGGATAAGTTACAACATCCACCTAATTACAGAACCTGCTTTGAGTTTGTAAAATTTGTATTCGGGGCAGTGCCATGTATATTTCTGTTTTATTGTCTTCATAAGCTTAGCACACTAGGAATACAGTTATATGGAATTTCCTCCTCTCGCGCAATAATAGATTTCAGTACAATAATAGAATTTATTATTCATGTGAAAAGAGAGAGTATTACGTTTTTAAAGTTTGAGAATATCTAATAATTTTCCTCTTCGTATATATGTACCTATTTACCATGCTAAATGACACTTTGATTTGAGATATACTTTATAACTAAGCTCTTTTTCATTTTTCAGCAATTTTTAGAAAATGCACAATGAAGAAAGCTGATAGAGAGAACCCTGTAAGACCCGATGTTACCCAAGGAGGTAAATTTCAAAGCGAGAGATTAATGTTCACACCGTTATATGTTATAAGAAAAAAAAATGTTCGCTAATTGTTTGAGAAGCTAGCACACAAATACAATTCACAATTTCAGTGATTTGACTTGAGCTTGTTGCTATTGGTCTATTCAAGAGAATGATATTATTAAATGGATTAATACTGATCAATTTATTCTCATTCTTTATTTTGTGCTGCAGGACACCCATCACCCTATCGAGTTGAGGGGCATCAATTACAACTTCCACCTAATTACAGAACCTGCTTTTGGCTTGTAAAACTTGTCTGCTTTTGGCTTGTAAAACTTGTATCCAAGGCAGTGCTCATAATACTTGGTATTTATACGTGGATTGAGATCTAATGCAATTGCACCATGCAACTAACCCCCTCCTTCTCACAATAGTTTTTTACCTTTTTTTACTTTTTCTCATTTTTTTAATTTAATGGTTTGCAACTTTAAATCTCAGTTATCCATAGCAATTGCATCAGGTGCAATACCCTAGGTATTGCACCTAATCCTAATCCCTTGTACGCAGTTCCTTATTTTCTGTTATATATGTTTCCTTTGAGTAATGCCAGCTATGTACGCACATAATATATTTCACAAAAAAATTAGTAGTTGTCATATTATTTTTAATTTTAACATAGATCTACCAACACTATTATAATATCCACCATTAACAATTTGTCACTCCAAGTTGTTGTGAAATTCATTATTCACACACAAGAAAATCTTTGCTTGGCTTGATAGAAAATTTCACTATGTGCAATTGCATATAAGCTTAGCAAACATTGCTAGGTCTGTCCATCTTGTAACTCTAGACTTACTGATTGCCTTTATATATATGTCCAAAATATCTATCTATTATTGAATTAGTAATGCTCTAATTATTACAAAATTTAGTACATAAGTTTTACTACAAAAATGGCATATCATTTTTTAAGCATACATTAAAAAAGTAATTATGAAATTTATTATAATTGTTGTTGTTGTCATATCAACCACGTTCATTGTTACATTAGCTTGTAAATCTTTTAGGTTTTAAAAGTTTAGAACAATTAGCAAATCGTGAACAAAAACTTGTCAAGATATAAATCCTAGAGTCTATAGGTATTATTAGATAATGCTCACGGTGATTCAAGTCAATATTCAAGAACATGCAAGCTGTAGAAAGAAGAATTTAGAAACTGCCTGGTTTGATCGATTGAAAGACAGGCTCAACCAATTGAAACACGTATCTGTAGAATTCTATTTTAGTCCAAAACTCTACTTAAACGTATTAGGTTTCAAGTAAAACACTTCTAGTATATAAAGAAAACTCTAAGCACGTTTTTATGAGGCTTTTCAGAGAGAGAAGAGTGTGCCTCCTTTGTATCTAGGGTTTTGTACCTAAAAGGCTCTCTCATGTCTTCTACCGGTGTTATTCTTTGAAGAATCTCAAGATTCGGTATTGTAGAAGTTATTGCCTTCTTTAGTCATCAAAGGTGCTAATGATCTAAATCTTCAAGGGTGGTCTTGGAGTCACAAACAAGAGAGTTTGTGTTTTTTGTCACAAGTGTTGGTGCTTGTGTTGCAAAGGCCAAGGAAAGAAGTAGTCCGTGAACTCAGAGCTATTATAGGGTTGTGGTAGTAAGTTTTCTACTCGAGGTAGCAATAAGATGTTAGTGGTCTAAGTTCTATTTTACAAACTTCAATTCTTTCTAGTGGATTACCTTGAAGATAGTTAGGTTAAATCATCCCCATATTTTTTACCGGTTTGGTTTTCCTGAGTCATCATATCATTGTGTTCTTTATATTTTTCGCTGTTTTACATGATATAATTTGATTGTATTAACCTAGATTTGAATAATTTATCTAAGTAATCACTTGGCTAAATAATTAGGTTAAATAACTTGTGTTTTAAGGGGTCTAAAAACGTACAAAATCTATTATTATAAAATTAGTAATAACTTCAATGTTTTCTTTATTCAATTACTTAACAAACATCTGTAAGTATATCAGATTTAATTGGTAACTTATTGGTGGTATGGATCTTCAGGAGCTCCGGAGATGGTAAGGAAGGTAAGGACGACGAAGGAGAGGAATGTATGGTCTGTTCGGATCATGAACAAGCTTTTGAAGAACACTTCAACGTATCAATTTTCGAAAGACATACCTTCGTTTTCGTCCCTCTATCCAGTGTTACCTGATCATGCAAATTCTCAAAAAGATGATGAGTATAGCCCTTATGGTTTAATTGAGAAGCATCTGCATACTCCATCCAGCGTAAATGAAGAGCATGGAAAAGGTAATCATCTAATTCAACCTTAATATTTTTCAAGAGATAATCAAATACACAATTTATTTATTAATTTGTGTATTTTATGGCATTCGAATTATTTACTTAATATGATTTATTTAAATAATTATATTTTACGACTTTACGTAACTAATATTTAATTTCTTAATTAAAAAGCCTGAAATTGATATAATAATATAATCTTCCAATTACTTTATTTGAAAAGTAAACTTATTTAAATAGAATTAGAGCTAAACCACAGGTATAAAGGGTAATTGCTGTTAGACCAAAAGAAAAAAGAAGAAAGAAAAAAAAAAAAAAAGGGAAAAAGAAAAGATAGTATTAGCCATTTTGATTTAGTGGAAAGACATTATCCTTAAAACTCTAACAAAGAACTTGAAAAATGAAGGAAAGTTATAAAATTTACTTTTAATAGATTGGGATTAAAAAATAAAATCATGAATGTTGTAATGTCCACAATTAAATCCTAAACTATCATATGCAAAAGTAGTTTAAGTGTTTAGGAGTTGTGGGTTAAAGTAGTAGCAAACTCTACTATTACTCAGAGGCTCTCACATTATGCTTGAGTTGTGTTTAGACTAGCCAGGAACAACAACTTCACTTGCAAGTCCCATTTTTTAAATTGTAAATAAACAATGTTACATAAGAAATATGAATGAGGGCCATACTGTAAGAATGAGAGACCAAAGTAATAACCATTATAAAAATTTATTCAATTTAAGAAGATTACATAAGAAATATGAATAATTTGGGGGCCATCCATATATATTTTGTTGTTGAAGATTTTAGCTAAATTTAAGTGTAAAATTTTCATCATTGGAAAGTTCCCAAAACGATGGTGGCTCAGTGGGTGATTTTGAACTGATGTCAATTCCTAACAAGGAGGTGGTATTTGCCTATTTGGTATAATGGGAATATGTAACACTTATTTCAGATGAGTTGGTTCCCAAAATTGTAGCGTTCACCAAGTATGAGAGGATGAGAAAGTTAACCACAAGAGGAAATAAGAGATACACATATAAGATTATAAGTACACATTTAATCATTACATAACATAAAATAAAGGAAAAATCTTAGTTTATAATGTACTAACAATATAAGACTTACATTAATAGTATAATAAATAAACCAATAATTACCCTAAAGTAACCAAAATCTAGGAGATAAGTAGACAAGACGCGCAGTGGTGATGTTTCTGAATCCTCAACTACGTGCACGATCAACTTGGACCACGATTTAGTAGTGGAAGGGTTGCCTTGCGAGAAAGCCTGTGGGGCATGGGCCTAAGGATTTGAGCATAGAAGGCCTTTAGAGCCAACAGAGCAGCCCAAAATAAAGGAGGGATAACCAACATAAGTTATGGATGTCATAAGCAAAATGAAAAACAACGAACCAGCCCAAACCTTCCAGGCCCAGTAACAGTCAACAAAAGGAGCTCAGCTAAGCCAATGTCGAGGTTATTTTTCCCTTTTTAAATTTTAATAATAGTATGTAATCCTTACTTAAATATCTTAGAGATACAAACTATTTTATAAAAATATTTACAAACTGCTGATATGGTGAATGATTATTGGTAAATGAAGAAATAATATTAAAAGTGAGCCTAAATGAAAACCAATAAGAGGTTGACCATATTAACATTTTGTAAAAATGTTGTAAAATAGTCTGTGACTATAACATTACTCAACTTTGCTTATGCATGAAAATGATGAATTGTAGTAGTGCTATTAATGTTAGTTTAAATTATTAAATATATAGGACATTAGTTTGACTAAGACATTTGGAAGTACTAAATGGTTTTTTTTTTTTGCAATTTTCACGAAATTGGTTATGTCGAATTTCTCATTATACTACTATTACGTATGGATTGGTTAGGCCAAGTTTTCTAAAACCGCCACTATATGTCATCCATTATGGCAATTTTGGCCATGGTATTATAAACCCTAGACCTAAAGCGGCGCTTTTGAATGCGCTGCAATAGATATGGTCTACATCGGCAGTTTGTTAAGTCTATAGCGCCGCTTTAGAAGGATGTACAAATTGCAGCGGTTTAAAAATGCCGATCTTGGTCTTTTTTTTTTTTTGGTTAAATTTTTTTATATAAAAATAATAATAAAAAACAGTAGGGCTTATCACAGTGGTTCAAAATTACTGCAATAGGTCCAAAATTGAGAAAATAAATTTTTTTTTTTAAAAGAGCTATTATGGCAGTTCTAAAATGCAGCAAGACATTTGAGACGAGGATATTTCCCGATGAATTAATATTTGCACAAGCCTTTTTTTTTTTTTTTTTTTTGGGTAAATGTACAACTCATTAATTAGCTTATAAAATAATTTCTTGAGTCTCGACATTAATGTACTTTATTTCTATTTGTTAATATTTACTCATAAACATCTCTTTCGTCAAAGGATACTTTGATTTATACCTGTCGTACAAAATAACTTGTAATTATCCTCTATTGTTATTTGGAAGGTATAGCGGTTGATGCGCCCAAAAGAATCGACCCGAGAAGATTGATTAAAAAATGCACAGAAGAAGAAAAAAAACACAAATTCATTCAATCTCTGTTGACTATGATTCGAGTTGGTAAGTGTAATGAATAATTACATTAAAGTTAATTTATTGCTGTTTACAAAAACAAAAACAAGACATTAATTAAGATTAGTTAACTCATCTTAAAGGCATTACAAAACTGCTTCTTTTTTTTCTTTTTCCTTTTTTTTTTTTTTTTTTTTTGGAGAAAGAAACATGCTTACTGCTTTTATTCCATAGAAATAATATCTTTAGAAACACAATCAATGAGATTAGGAGGAACAAACTATTAAAAATCAATACTACCTCTCTCTAGAAACTTCTAGAACTTCTCACACAGTCTCTCTCTTTCTAGAAATTTTTCTCTGATTCCAAACATTTCTCTCTTGCCCGCTTTCTGGAATTCTCTCCAAGATGGTTCTCAAATTTTCTCTAGAAGCTTCCCTGCACTAGTGAATTTCATCCACAAATTTATAAGGTGTCTAGAAGGTTGGAGAAAGGCATTAATTTAATGCCAATAAAAAGGAAGAAGCTAGAAGCTTCAAGTCGGCTTCCTAACCAACATACATCTTGTAAAAATAGATGTAGTGATGGGTGAAGTGAGTGGAAGTGTCATAAAGCACCAACGTGTGTGAATTAGAGTGTGAGGTGGTGAAGTGTGTGCCATAGGTAGCAAGTGTGTAGAGTGAAATAGAGTCAAGAGCTAGTGTGTGTAGGTGTTTAGAAGTGAGGGGTGTGCAAGTTTATTTGGTGAGTAAGTGTCGTGTTTGTAGTGCACTAGTAAGCTTCTGCTACCTCAACAATCTGGTATCAGAGCGAGCCAGTTAGGGATCGTGTTTGTGGTGTCTAGGATGGTATTTTTAGAGATGTTCATTTTGCTCGTGCACAATCTGGAATTATGAAGCTCGTGGTCTGGGACCAAGCTTATTTGGTAGAGCAAGAGATTTCACCAAGTTATGATGGCGGACCTCCAAGCTATTGGTAGCATTAGAAGGCTCAATAACCAGAATTACAACACTTAGTTGACTGGTATGGAGTCATACTCGCAAGGGCAAGATTTGTGAGAGATCATGGTTGGTGGCGAAACCACACCTCCTGAGAATGCCGAAGCTTTGTGGAAGTGGAAGATTAAAGCCAAGAAGGTTTTGTTTGCAATCAAGACAAGTATCGAGGAAAAGATGCTGGAGCACAGGCGAGTAAACACACCAAATGAAGCGTGGGACACCTTTACAACAATATTTGCAAAGAAGAATGATGTAAGGCAACAATTACTTGAGAACAAGCTAATGTTAGTGGCACAACTAGATATGACGATCACGCAATACTTCACCAAGGTAAAGTCTCTCTGTTGCAAAATCTTTGAATTAGATCCTACATCAAATATTTCTGATTCAAGAATGAGAAGGATAATCATTCATGGGTTGAGACTCGAATATAGAAGTTTTGTCGTTGCCATTCAAGGTTGGCCTGTCCAATCATCATTAGTAGAATTAGAAAATTTGCGAACTAACCAAGAAGCATTGGTCAAGCAAATGGTTTAGGTCTCACTAAAGAGTGAAGGGGNTAATAATTTGTTAGTAGATGATCATATGAAATTAATAGATTTTACAGTACACTGGTGAAATCAGCTGCTAATTATTCATTGAAAAAAATATTGTCTGCTAACTGAATACTGCTAAAGAAGATTTTAAACATTTTTGTTTACAGATCTGGCATATCAGATACTTGACCAAGAAGAACAACTTGCTACCTTTATGGACGAGAGAGGAACATCGCCTCTCCATCTCTTAGCAGATAAGCCTTCCGCCTTCAAAAGTGGTTGCCGCCTTGGATGGTGGAGCAGTATAATTTATTATTGTAAGTGTTACTAACTAAATTTTCAAGCCGCAAACATAAATATTTTGTTAGTGGTTGAAATCAGAGTTGCACGTACATTACTCGAGCTAGGGGCAACAAGCACACCAAATAATTTCTTGAGTCTCGACATTAATGTACTTTATTTCTATTTGTTAATATTTACTCATAAACATCTCTTTCGTCAAAGGATACTTTGATTTATACCTGTCGTACAAAATAACTTGTAATTATCCTCTATTGTTATTTGGAAGGTATAGCGGTTGATGCGCCCAAAAGAATCGACCCGAGAAGATTGATTAAAAAATGCACAGAAGAAGAAAAAAAACACAAATTCATTCAATCTCTGTTGACTATGATTCGAGTTGGTAAGTGTAATGAATAATTACATTAAAGTTAATTTATTGCTGTTTACAAAAACAAAAACAAGACATTAATTAAGATTAGTTAACTCATCTTAAAGGCATTACAAAACTGCTTCTTTTTTTTCTTTTTCTTTTTTTTTTTTTTTTTTTTTTGGAGAAAGAAACATGCTTACTGCTTTTATTCCATAGAAATAATATCTTTAGAAACACAATCAATGAGATTAGGAGGAACAAACTATTAAAAATCAATACTACCTCTCTCTAGAAACTTCTAGAACTTCTCACACAGTCTCTCTCTTTCTAGAAATTTTTCTCTGATTCCAAACATTTCTCTCTTGCCCGCTTTCTGGAATTCTCTCCAAGATGGTTCTCAAATTTTCTCTAGAAGCTTCCCTGCACTAGTGAATTTCATCCACAAATTTATAAGGTGTCTAGAAGGTTGGAGAAAGGCATTAATTTAATGCCAATAAAAAGGAAGAAGCTAGAAGCTTCAAGTCGGCTTCCTAACCAACATACATCTTGTAAAAATAGATGTAGTGATGGGTGAAGTGAGTGGAAGTGTCATAAAGCACCAACGTGTGTGAATTAGAGTGTGAGGTGGTGAAGTGTGTGCCATAGGTAGCAAGTGTGTAGAGTGAAATAGAGTCAAGAGCTAGTGTGTGTAGGTGTTTAGAAGTGAGGGGTGTGCAAGTTTATTTGGTGAGTAAGTGTCGTGTTTGTAGTGCACTAGTAAGCTTCTGCTACCTCAACAATCTGGTATCAGAGCGAGCCAGTTAGGGATCGTGTTTGTGGTGTCTAGGATGGTATTTTTAGAGATGTTCATTTTGCTCGTGCACAATCTGGAATTATGAAGCTCGTGGTCTGGGACCAAGCTTATTTGGTAGAGCAAGAGATTTCACCAAGTTATGATGGCGGACCTCCAAGCTATTGGTAGCATTAGAAGGCTCAATAACCAGAATTACAACACTTAGTTGACTGGTATGGAGTCATACTCGCAAGGGCAAGATTTGTGAGAGATCATGGTTGGTGGCGAAACCACACCTCCTGAGAATGCCGAAGCTTTGTGGAAGTGGAAGATTAAAGCCAAGAAGGTTTTGTTTGCAATCAAGACAAGTATCGAGGAAAAGATGCTGGAGCACAGGCGAGTAAACACACCAAATGAAGCGTGGGACACCTTTACAACAATATTTGCAAAGAAGAATGATGTAAGGCAACAATTACTTGAGAACAAGCTAATGTTAGTGGCACAACTAGATATGACGATCACGCAATACTTCACCAAGGTAAAGTCTCTCTGTTGCAAAATCTTTGAATTAGATCCTACATCAAATATTTCTGATTCAAGAATGAGAAGGATAATCATTCATGGGTTGAGACTCGAATATAGAAGTTTTGTCGTTGCCATTCAAGGTTGGCCTGTCCAATCATCATTAGTAGAATTAGAAAATTTGCGAACTAACCAAGAAGCATTGGTCAAGCAAATGGTTTAGGTCTCACTAAAGAGTGAAGGGGAGGCACTCTTTAGTGGTCAATATAAAGACCGACCCAAGAGAAGATTTAATGTAGGTTCTAAGAATAGAAATAATAAAGATAGAGAAGATAAAGAGAGCTCTCAAGATGGAGGAGCTCAAGAAAGTCGCGACAATAATGAGAGACGATCCACGGGTTACAAAAATCATAATGTCAAGTGTTTCAAGTGTGGAAAAATGGGCCACTTTGCTTGAGACTATTGATTCAAGTCGTAAACAGCTCAAGGAAATATAGCGACGTCTAGCAACCTAGAAAATGATAGTGAAGAAAAATGGGCTGTTGAATCGTGTCTGGCTGTGATAGAGCTAGTTGAAGAAGCAGTAGAAGAGGAAGCAATGCTAACAGTAAGGAAATTGAAGAGAAAATGCTTGAGAGCATGGAGGAGTAGTCTAGGAAAGATCAGTCGGTAACTGATGAGTTACAATCTTTTGAAGATGAAGGTGAGCCAGAACAGAAACCTAATCCCAAGTATGCTAATCAGCAGTCACAGAAGATGGAAACGTACAAGAGTTATCAACATATGAAGAAGCATCTCAAAGAGAAAGAATGGAGAAAAGCAATGGAAGAAGAAATTCAAGCTTTAAAGCAGAATCAAACATGGGATCTTGTGCCAAGGCCCAAGGATGTGAAACCCATTTCTTCTAAATGGGTGTATAAAGTCAAGACCAGCATAGATGGATCGATAGAAAGATACAATGCTCGCCTGGTAGCTCGAGGATTCTCTAAACAATATGGGCTAGACTATGATGAAACATTTAGTCCAATGGCAAAGATCACCACTGTATGTGTCCTGATAGCACTTGTAGCAAGTAAATCTTGGAAGCTACGCCAAATGGATGTAAAGAATGCTTTCCTATATGGAGAATTGGATCGGAAAATTTACATGAAGCAGCCAAAGGGGTTTGAGAGCAAAGCCCAACCAGATTATATCTATAAGTTACAAAGAGCACTTTACGGGTTAAAACAAGTGCCAAGGGCATGGTACAGTAAGATTGTAGAATTCTTAATTCAAAGTGGTTATTCAATAGCTCCAACAGATTCAAGTTTGTTTGTTAAATTATAATGAAGCAAATTAGCAGTTGTGCTTGTATATGTTGATGATTTGATCATCACTGGAGATGACGAAGATGAAATTTGTCAAACGAGAGAAAATTTAGTAGTCCACTTCCAAATGAAGGAGCTTGGAAAGCTTAAGCACTTTCTTGGACTTGAATTTGATCGAGTTAAGGATGGCTTATTCTTGTGTCAGCACAAGTATGCAAAAGACTTACTTCAAAAGTTTGGGATGCTTAATTACAAACCAATCTCTACGCTTGTGGAGGTCAATGCTAAGATCTTCAAAAGTTTGGAGATCATGACATACATCGTTCAAATACTATATATATGTTTAGCTTGGGCACAACTATAGTATCTTGGAGTAGCAAGAGACAGCAGACAATGTCCTTATCAACCACTAAAGCAGAGTATAGAGCAGCAACGGCAACAGCTCAAGAAAGTACGAGGTTGATGTAGCTTATGGGAAATTTACATCAAACAATTGATTATGCAATGCTGCTACACTGTGATAATTAATCAGCAATACGCTTGGCTAAAAATCTAGAGTTCCATGCAAGAACCAAGCATGTGGAGGTGCACTATCACTTTGTAAGAGAAAAGGTACTATAAGGAGAGATAGAAATGTGCCAGATTAAGACAAATGACCAAGTTGCAGATATATTCACTAAAGGACTTAACGCAACAAAGTTTGTAGACTTTAGAAAGCATCTTGGTATGATGACAATGGCGAAATTGAGAGAGAGTCAGTCTTGAGGGGGAGTGTTAAAAATCTATACTCCTTCTCTCTAGAAACTTCTAGAACTTCTCACACAATCTCTCTCTTTCTAGAAATTTCTCTTTAATTCCAGACATTACTCTCTTGCTATCTTTTCGAAATTCCAAGAAGCTTCCCTATACTAGTGAATTTCAGCCACAAATTTATAAGGTGTCTAGAAAGTTGGAGAAAGGCATTAATTTAATGCCAATAAAAAGGAAGAAGCTAGAAGCTTCAAGTCGGCTTCCTAACCAACATACATCTAGTATAAATAGAAGTAGTGATGGGTGAAGTGAGTGGAAGTGTCATAAAGCACCAACGTGTGTGAAGTAGAGTGTGAGGTGGTGAAGTGTGTGCCATAGGTAGCGTGTAGAGTGAAATAGAGTCAAGAGCTAGTGTGTGTAGGTGTCTAAAAGTGAGGTGTGTGCAAGTGTATTTGGTAAGTAAGTGTCGTGTCTGTAGTCCACTATTGTCAGTGTATGGGAGTTAAGTATTAATGCTTGTAAAGTGTTTTAATTCAAAGAGTCAGTTTTAAATAAAAGCTCTTTTGTTCAATAATCTAGTGTTAGAGCTTTCGCTACCTCAACACAGACTCCATCCAAACTAACAAAGAAAAGGAATTTCTTGCTCTTTGAGCTAAGGCATGTGCAAGAGCATTACGTTGTTGGAGAGTATGTGAGAAAAAAAAAAAAAGCTCTAAAAAGCACGAGCATGAGACAAAATGTCTTTTACAATATGACCAAAAGAAGATTGCAGAAAATTTTGATGTCGTATGGCATTTATTCAAATTTCTGAATCTCCCAAAAAAATGGATCTATAAAAGCCGAGTTCTTGAACAAATAGCACCACCCTTCTAGCTACCAAAGTCTCTAATAAAATTATTGAAGATGGCATGGGGATCTTCTCGGACAAGGCCGCCATGACTTCTCGTGAGAGTTTTGTACTACTACACCGATACCTGCTTCCTGTAAATCATCAAACATCGGCCCATCGAAAATTGTCTTCAGCTCATCATGATCAGGAGGTTTCCAGGTAGGCCTGATAGCCTAGACTAGTTAGGAAGGAGTTGCCAAGCTACTTGAAATTCTTGAAGTAGAGTGACAGCATGGTCTGAAAGATTAACCAGTGGTAGCACTTTCTCTCCAACTCGACTTTGTTTCTTCGATTCCAAACTTCCCAGCACGTCATAGCAAACACATAGAGATTACAATGCTTATCTCAGACAAGATCAATTAGCTCCATTAAGGAATTTAGTCCAGAGCCATCTGAATGCAAACCTGAAAAAATTTTCTGCCACACACCCAGAAGTTCATCATAGCCCCATAAAGCATGGAAAATTGTCTCAGATTCCCTTTCACATAAACTGCAAGTGGAATTTTGGACAATCTTCCTCCAATGCAAGTTGAATTTGGTGGGAAGAGAATTAGTTAATGCTCTCCATAAAAACTTTTAACCTTAGTTGGAACTTTAAGTTTCCACAACTTGGGCGAAATCCTCTTCGAAAGGCCAGCGTTAGAGCTTGTATTTTCGGCATGATTGTCCTCTTCACACATAGCCCTGTAACTTGTTTTAACAGAATAAGAACCATCAATGCACATAGGCCAATATAGAACATCATTTTGTGTTTGATATGGTAGGGGAATGGACTTAATTTTTTTTTGCTTCAGTAGTGTGGAACAAACTATCAATCAAAGCCAAATTTCAGGAACCAGTATCCACATCAATTAACTTAGGTACAGTAGAATTCTCGACTAGAATAAACATTGGAGATGGTACTTTCCTCTCTCCATCACTTGGTAGCCAATTGTCTTTGTAAATTTGAGCCGAGCAACCATTTTCGATCCTCCATTTAACACCATCGACAATGAATTTCCTCGCCTTCACAATACTTTTCCAAGCATAAGATCCTGAACTAGCCTTAGCTTCGAAAGTAGAGCTTTGAGGAAAATACTTCGCCTTAAAAACCTTATAAAATAAGGACTTAGTATCATGCACTAACCTCCAAACCTATTTTGTAAGAACAACTTCATTAATTTTCGCCAACTCTCTAAAGCCCAATCCGCCTTCACCCTTTGATTTACACAATGATTCCTAACTTTGCCAATGGATTTTCCTTTTCTCTCCCTTTTTTCTCCACCAAAACTTACTTATCATGCTCTCACATCCCTACAAAGATCGAGTTGTAGCTTAAATTAGCTTATGGCAAAGGTGGGAATAGCCAAAACAACTAAACAACTGATTTTAAAAGTACCTCCTTGCCATCTTGTGATAGTAGCTTCTCTTTCCAACCCTGTATTTTATTCCACACCTGCTCTTTAATATAGTTTAAACTAGCTCGCTTCTTTTTATCCACCACCGCCAGGTGACCTAGATGTTTCTCATATTCTTTGATCTTTGGAACACCAAGGAACTCTTTGATAGTATCTTTAGAAGCTATAGAAAGAGATTTGCTAAGAAAGAGATTTGCCTTTTGTTGGTTTAATTGTTAACTCAAAGCTAGCTCATACTAATTAAGAATTTCTTGAATGGTTCGAATGTCACTCATAGATACTTGACAAAAGAGCAAACTATCATCAGCAAAGAAAAGATGTGAAACTTTCTCACCATTTTTGCATAAAGAAAATCCTTGGAAGCAGTCATCAGTGACCGCCTTTTGAATCAACCCATTTGAACCTTCCAAGCAAAGAAGGAATATGTAAGGTGAGAAAGGATCACCTTTTCCGATACCTCGAGTTGGCTTAATAGTTCCTTTAGGTTCGCCATTGATCAAGATGGAATAAGATACCGAGCTAATGCACTCCATAATTAGACCTACCTATTTCTCACGAAAACCAGTTTTAACCATCAATTGTGCTAGAAAATTCTGTTCCACGTGATTTTAGGCTTTGCTCACATTCAATTTAAGTGTGACAAAACCAGACCTCCCTATTTTACATCTCTGCATATGGTGTAGTGTCTCAAAAGCAACAAGGATATTGTCTGACATAGCTTTATCTGGTTGAAACACAGTTTGAGACTCAGAGATAATATCAACTAAACATAAGTTTAAGCCTGTTGGCCAATACTTTAGATGCCAACTTATAAATTATATTACAAAGGGCAATTAGCCTGTACTCAATAACTTTATTCAGGCTTTTAACCTTGGGGATAAGACTAATAAAAGTATGGTTGATGGTAGGAAGAATTGTACTTGAATTTAGGCAGGACAGAACTGCTTTTGAAACATCATCCCTAATCTCACTCCAATAATGTCGATAAAAGTTGGAGGCATACCATCTAGACCCGGGGTTTTTAAGTGAGCCATTTGCTTTAAAGAAATTTCTACTTCTTGTCTAGAAAAGTCTCTAATCAACTCAAAATTCATCTCATCAGTAACTACTCTTCAGGTGACTTCCAAAACAACATCCATTTGGGTCGAATTTGAAGTGGTGAAGAGGTCTTAATAGTAGTGAACAAAAAGGTCTACAATTTGGTCATCCCCCTAACACCAGATCCCATCCATTTTCTTTAGTGCCTTTGTTTAATTATGATGAAATCCTTGGGAAGCACGACTATGGAAATAGAGATAATTCTGATCTCCATCTTTCAGCCAAGCTATTCTAGACCGTTGTTGCCATAATTTCTCTTCTTGAGCTAGAAAGATTCTAATCTCATATTTTAATCTCTAAACAATATCAAGCCCACCTCCATTTATTGCTGTTGTCAACCAGCTTCAAAGCACTTTTTTTGTCCACCAAACTTCGCACAATATTTCCAAAACAAAACTCTACTCCACCATCGCAACTTAGTTTTACATTGTTTTAATTTCTCTTCAACCACTGCCATAGGTAAATCTAATACCCCACTCCTCCAAGCAGACCTCACTATTTCATGACAACCTTCCTCACTGTTAGAGATATATTAAACATATTAGCCCAATGTAATAGGCCCAAGTCCACTCCTACTTGTACTAGTAGTCTACGATTTAGTCGCATATATGTACACATGTTAGGGTTCATTATAACACAGATTATTGTACTACATTCTTATACAATAAAGATGTAACTCTTAAGGGATTCCTCCGTGGATGTAGGCCAACAAGGCTGAACCACGTAACCTTCGTGTTCTTGGTGTTCCTATTCTATACTTCCTTTTCCGCATCCATTCTAGCATATACAACATGGTATAACACATCGCGTTGTTAATAATGTTATTTAACATGGTATCAGAGCCAAACTTCGTTCTTGGCATCAAACAAACATCTCTAGCAAGCAAAGAAGATTCTCACGTGCACAACACCATCAAAAGTCACACATGCTTGTCTGCTGGATCTAGACTCCACGGCATCTCACAGCTGCCATGGCTCACTACTGTGTCCAGATCCTATAGCCCAAGCAAATCCGTGCCTCTCCCTATCAAATCTGCACACATCCAAGATTCGCCTGATGAAACCAATACCAAATACGTGCCCCATGGCCTCCCGCGAGCAAAACCTAGAAGTCCAGTCTCCACTGAATGCTACACGCGCCCCCACGCGCTGATGTAGTTTCTACCAACTTCTCTATGCATTGTCGCGGATTTCATAGGTTCAGATCCTCCTATAGTTACACGCGCCACCTTAATGGCCTTGTAGCCCGCCGATCTGTAAACTTGAGAAATCTGGAGCTCATCGAATGTTACACGAACCTCCATGCGCTGAATGTTCTCTAACTTTCCTCTATGCGCTAGTAGACTACTTGCACGTGCCTGTAGACTACTTGCACATGCCACACGTGCCAAAAACTACTGCTAATGTCGTCCATAACGTCATTTAATGACATCAGCAAAGAGCCACGTCAACCCTAGACACGTCAACTAGCCACGTCAACAGTGTCGCCTCGTCAGCACCATGTCACCTAGCTGATCGTTGACTCGAACCGACTCGACCTAGACCACCCGAATCTGACCTGTTAGCACTAACTGTTGACTTTGACCTAGATCCGTTGACTTTTGTTGACCTTTACTACTTTGACCAAAGTTAAAATTTTCGAAAGGGCCTATCTTGTTCAGTTTTTCACGTAGATTCCAATTTTGAACTCCATTTCTTCATTTGAAACTCCAAATTTGGTCAATTGGCATATTCTTCATTGTGGTTTCTTTAAAGGCATTCTTCAAGGCATCTCCAAGTGATCTTCTCATACTTATCCAACCTCAAACCTTTATCGAGCTTTCACATTGAGTTTAAGGGAGGGTGTTAGAGATATATTAAACATGTTAGCCCAATGTAATAGGCCTAATCCCACTCCTACTTGTACTAGTAGTCTAGGGTTTAGTCGCCTATATGTACACATGTTAGGGTTCATTATAACACAAGTTATTGTACTACATTCTTATACAATAAAGATGTAACCCTTAAGGGATTTCTCCGTGGATGTAGGCCGATAAGGCTGAACCACGTAACCCTCATGTTCTCGGTGTTCTTATTCTATGCTTCCTCTTCTGCATCCACTCTAGCATATACAACATAGTATAACACATCGCGTTGCTAATAATTTATTTAACACTCACCAAGCCATACTTGTTCAAAATGCTAAGGCTTTTGACATCGCACTGGAATGCCCTCTAAATGTACCACCTTTGTTGCAGGAAAAGAGGAAATCCTCTCATCATTTGCCATTGCCCCAATCAAGTCTCTCCCAGATAGTAATACTCCCTGCAACTCATTTCCACCAAGTAAACTTATTCCCCACAAATCCCAAATTAATCAACCCATATTCATCCACCACATCCCTAAAATCCTGCATTTGCTTGAAAGGTCTCAACCTTCCCCATTGCTTCACATGAGATTTTAAAATCTAGTTAAAGTCCTCTGCACACAGCTAAGGGAGATCAAAATTTCGATTTAAACTTCTTAGTAAATCCCAGGATTCATGATGTTTATGTGTTTCAGGAGCTCCATAGAAGCCTGAAAATCTCCAAGAATTATCCTGACCATCATTTTTAAGAGCATCAATATGGTTAAGTGATGAGCCCACCACTGTTACATCTACATCTTCCCTCCAAAGTAACATCAGAACTCCCCAATGATCATCACTCCACATGCAATGATTATTTTTTTAGTTTCAATTTTCTCAACACACCCACTAGCTGTGCTTCAATCAACCATGTCCCCACTAAAAACACAATTGTAGAATCTTATGCCTGTATTAAATCACCAAGCCCATGGATTGTCTATAGGTTCCCGAGCCCATGACAATTTGAAAGAGAAGAATCATTGGTCCTAGCGAGGTTGAGAAAAAACCGCCGCCAATATATTAAAATTTTCCTTATAATACACCCAACATAAAATGTGTTTCTTTTAACACTCAATACATTAAAATAATATAAATAATACAATAAAATAATATATCTAACAAAATAAACAACAACCTAAACCATCAACACATTAAAATACTATTTTTTTTAGTGCCCCACATTACAAAATTATTTTTTTGTTTTGAGTGTAAGCTACAGTGAGCTACTATACATCTCTAGCTGCTCACTGTAGCTCAAACTCAATTTTTTTGAGTTTAGCTTCTTTGCTATTGAATCATTTTTAGGGAATTGATTGCTAAACTCTAATCAAGCTAGTTTCCCAATATCTAGTGCTTATTAATTTATTATCATGTGACAAAGGCAAGAAAGCAGATGAAGAGAATCCTGAAGGATCGAATGTCAGTCCCAAATCGAGACATGAAGATGAGGAATGCAACTGTAGTAAGTGTGTTCTAATTGTTAAAGAATACTGCATCGATTGGGTTATTCATATTGATCCTCTCCACCTATTAAATTTTTGGATTGGATACTTAAATGACCTTATACTTCTAGACTTCTAGTGTTAAATCTTACACATGCCATTCACCTTAATGTCTATTAAATATAAAGATGGCAAGAAAAAGGAAAGAATATAAACTATGTCAATCTGTAACTTACATAAGTTTAGCAAATCTCAATATACAGAGGATGAGCACTATATATTGGGGCCTAAGCTAGTTGACTTAAATAAACAAAGGATCCTTGATTGAGACTAAAATCAGGGAGGTGGTGTGGAAGAAGCCATATTAAATTTCGAGGCAAGATCTCGAAGATAGCATACTGAACACATCAACGAGTTGGTCCTCAGGAGAGATATAGTTAATGAAGGTTGTCTTCTTTAGGTAATGATGAAGTGACAGTCAATTTCAATGTACTTGATGCGCTCATGAAAAATATTATTACGAGCAATATGAAAAACACTTATCACAGTGAACAAGAATGCAAATGGATTAGGAGCACCTGTTGGTCAAAAGCCAACAAAGCTAGAGAAGCTCAAAGGTAGCATCAACAACAGCACAATATTCTACCTTGGTATTGGAATTGGCAACGATTGATTGCTTCTTGCTATGCCTAGATACGAGAGAGATGACCAGTAAGAAACAATAACCAGTAGTGGAGTTGTAGTCAATAAAGTCCCTAGCCCAAACGGTCAAATGCCGACAAAGATAGGACTAAAAGGAAAAGCAGGGGTCATGGAGGAGAGTACCCTTGATGTATCAAAGGGTACAAAGGATAGCATCATAGTAAACAGATCTAGGAGTGGCCATGAATTGACTGACCAGGTGAAAGGCATAGGCAATGTCTAGACAAGTGATTGCATGTAAGGTAAACCAGGCTACCAACCAAGTAACGATTGAGTGTGACACCAAGAAGAGGTTCGCCATCAGGGGCTGTGAGCTTTGTGTTGACTTCTAGCGGACTACTGATGAAGAACCGAAAGAGTAAATGGGGCCAAATCTTGTTCTAACTAGATGCAAACACTTAAATTTATAAGGGTTCCCTAGAATCCACAAAAAAAAAAAAATTAGAATCCATCAAAAAAGAAGTCTAAAAAAATATTATTGATAATTAATCAATTTGAGAAATTGATTAAAATGAACTGGGTCTCAATTTCCCTATACCAATAATATTTATTTTTGTTAGTTTTTTAGTTTATTTGCTTATGCAGATTATAATGATCTAATTTTATTTTGTGAAGGATCCCTTGCTGAAAGTGAAGATCATAAGCATTATTCATTTTGGAAATATTGTTTGGCCCCCTTTATGATTGTCATATTTGTTGGCAGTGCAATATTGCGCATTCTTGGATTTGGTACATTATCGTATTACCCTTTTAGTCTTGCCTTATTTTTTGTTACTTGATTTTAAAATAGGAGAAGTGTAGTGTTTATTAAACACAATCTATTACACACGCATGAAGTCACAATTTCAGTTCAATTTCATGCGCATGTAAATGAGCGTAACAGCTTCATTCATGGGAAAATGTTAATTGCGCACGTCTTTTGTATACCCTTCATTCTCACCGTTAAGGTGTGTGCAAAAGAGGCGAGCACTGTAAATATGTTCATGGAACTATATGTACATTAATATATTTGCTTGTTCATATATAAGATAAATTCTGTTATATGATTCTTATGATCAGGGGAAATAAAGAAGATTAAAAAGACGCACATGTTGTCCGATTCAATCATGAATACTGTTATCGGATCTACAATCCACGGGCAGTACTTCCATAGAGGGACGAACCCATTGCTAACTGAAGATAAAGATGAGTTCATGATTATTGAAGATGATATGGAAGACAGTTCAACACCGGAACCTCCAGAATATATTTGGAAGGATATTCAGCCACTGCAGCCACACGACGAGATACCCATCTCAGCAATAAAAATAAAAAATAAAAATAAAATAAACGACGAGCCCCCCATCTCAGCAATAAAAAATAAAAAAACAAGCGACGAGACACCCATATTGTATGCGGCAAAAAACGGAATCTTAGAAGTGGTGGAGGGAATACTAGATTATTTTCCGATGGCTATACATGACGAAACTAGCGAAGGAAAAAATATAGTACTGTTGGCAGCGGAGTACAGACAAACACAAGTATACGAGCTATTCCGCAAGAGAAATTTCCGGAAAGAAAGCATGTTTCAAAAACTGGATAAAAAAGGGAACAGTGCATTGCACCTTGCAGCCACGCTAGGAGAGCAGACGACGGGGCTAATCCCTGGGGCTGCGTTGCAGATGCAATGGGAGATCAAGTGGTATGAGGTATGAACCAAAAAGCACCTTTCTTTGCTTTTCTTTTTTATTTATTTATTTATTTAAATAAGAATGTTATTTATCAAAGAAACAAAGATATAGACACCAATCCACGGGAGAAACCTGCTACTCATGCATCACAGGGACCAAACCAGCCCTAACTATATACCATATATACTATAACCCTTTTTTTTTTTTGTAAGTTAATATAACATGTTCCTATTCAAACTGATGCACATATTCCGCCTGCCATTGAACACTTGAATTTTCGTTGACTCCAAATATGGTACACTGATGCAGCCAAAAACAATTTGCAAAGGATGAATTTGGACCCTCCATTTTCATAGCATCTAATTCCCATTTGAGTATCTCAGGCCATGTAAAGCCAACTTGACTTGTAACATGTTAGTTTTACAAATCCTTGACTTAAAATTCAACAAAGTACTCACTAGAAAGAGAAGAATGAAATTTTTTTTAGAATACTTCAAACTCACAAACAAAGAGATTAGGCTACTGCCTTGAGAGCTCACTACAACTTTTTTTCTTACGTACTTTCACATCATACATCTATCCCCTTTTATAGGATAAAGTTATAAAAGCTGTCATTATTGTTATGACTCTTTGTTTCATAACAGAAAATTCTAAAATGTGGAAGACTCAAAGACACAATCGTTATAGAATGACAAAAGACATAAATAGTTGTGGAAAAATAAAAGACACAAACTGTTATGAAATATCAAGAGGCACCTTTTGATTTACCACTTCCAACCTACCACACAAACTTAGTAGATGAGGAGACCAAAATGTTTAGGAATGGATGTAAGTTGCCATATCAATTCCCACCAATCAACCTCCTCATACTTAGCCTTAATTTCATTCCAAGAAGAGGAGCAAGTAAATCTCCCAGATTTTGAAATCAACCGCTGGACAAAGTTTTCAACATATGAGAGTAATCTATATGTGACACACTTGGTTTGTAGCCACTCCAAGCCTCTTGTGGTGTCATATTCTTTACACTTTTTGAAGGGCATTGATTGAGTAAATAGGCTATACATGCCACTGCTTCTACCCAGAAATTCTTTGGCAAATATTTTTCTTTAAGCATGGTCCTTGTCATATCAAGGATTGTCTGATTTTGATCTTACAACCACTTTCCACTGTCATATCTAAGTATTTTGATCTTACAACCACTTTCTACTTCAACATCTGCCGTGAAACTTTTGAATATATTGAAAGCTGCATATTTTTCTTTGATAAGATAAACCCATAATTTTCTGCTGAAATCATCAATAAAAGAGATGAAATATTTGTTACCTCCAACAAAAATTGGATCAAATGGACCGCAAATATCCATGTGCACCAGCTCTAATGAGTTAGGTGCTCTCCATGATCTCCCACTTGGAAAAGAACTTCTTTGTTGCTTGCCAAGAGTGCATACCTCCCACTAGGCAATACATGCACCATGCTTGATGTGGATAATATTTTAAGCCCACTGAAATTAAGATGCCCAAGGCAAACATGCCACTTCCATATATGACTCATTTTTTACAAGCCCTTGGAAACATTGCTCCATTGTTGAGTTAAGATGGAGTGGAAACATACGATTGTGATCCATTTGAACTCTTGCAACAAGCCTCCTTCAGCATCCTTCAAAACAAGATAGAGTTTCTCCCTGTGTATAATATACCCCTTTTCTAGAAGTTGCCTGATACTAAGAATATTGCTTTTCATGTTGAGCACATACTACACATTGGAGATAAATTGCTAAACACCATTTCTTTGACATATTCTAATTTTTCCTTTACCTTCTCCCATTTTTCCTTTACCTTTTTGTAAACACCATTTCTCCCAAACGAACATCGCCTTGAACACCTTCAACATGCTCAACAAAGAGCTCCTTTTTTCCACTAATGTGGTTGGTAGCTCCAAAATCAAGATACCACACCTCTTGCAAATTATTTGCCTCCTCTTGTGCAAAAAGAAGTGTACATTCTTCTTTTTTAACATTTGATGCCTCAACAAGATTAGATTGTTCATTGTGCTCCTTAGATTTATTGTACCAGTAGTCTGATGAATAATGTCCAAATTTGTTGCAATTGAAACATTGGATATTTCAATTACCTCCACATCTGCGAGCAAATCTGCCTCTGAATGTTCCTCTTCCATGACCTTTGCCATGGTTGCTATTGGTATATCCTCCACAGAAGCCATTAGACTTCTCCTCTTTTAGAGTCAATTTTGACTCTAATGCTTTCTCAATGACAACAGAGCTGGAATTCTTTTCCATATGCCGCTCATGCACTTGAAGAGATCCCATTAATTCCTCAATTGAGAGAGTCTCCAAATCTTTGGACTCTTTAATAGCCACCACAACATGCTCAAATTTATTTGCAAGAGATTTTAATATTTCTTCACCACATGAACATCTTCAATACTCTCTCCATTACTTTTCAAACGATTAACAATTACAAATATTTGTGAAAAATAATCAAAAATAGTTTCACCATCTTTCATGTGAGCAACTTCAAACTCGGCACAAAGAGTTTGCAAATGAACTTTTTTCACACAATCGACACCCTTGAAAAAAATGCCATGAATCTCCCATGCTTCTTTACTCGACTCTACTGGCAATTTTTTCAAAAGTTGACTCATCCACCCCTTGATAGAGTAGAAACAGTGCTTTCTTGTCTTTCTTCCTCTAATCCTTGAGCAAATTTTTTTGCTCTACGTTGTAGGTGTCTTCTTACTCACTTGTGGGTTCTACATACCCATCAATGACGAGCTCCCATATCTCTTGTGATCCAAACAACGCTTTAATTTGAATCTGCCAGCTCTCATAATTTTCTTTTGTCAATTTAGAAATTTGTAGTTGCACCATATTTGAAGACATCTTCACTAATGGTGTAGGCAAAGACTTTAGGCTCTAAGAACTTGACTCTGATAACACTTTGTTGGCTTTACAAAACCTCAACTTAAAATTCAACAAAGTACTCACAAGAAAGAGAGGAATGAAAATTTTATTAGAGTACTTCAAACTCACAAACAAAGAGATTAGGCTATTTCCTTGAGAGCTCACTACAACTTTTTCTCTCACACACTTTCACATCATACATCTATCCCTTTTTATAGGGTGAAGTTACAAGAGCTATCATTATTGTCATGACTCTTTGTTTCATAATAGGAAATTCTAAAATGTGGAAGACTCAAAGACACAATCGTTATGGAATGATAATAGACACAAACAGTTATGGAAAAACAAAAGACACAAACTGTTATGAAATATCAGGAGGCATCTTTTGGTTTACCACTTCCAACCTACCACACAAACTTAGTAGATGAGGAGACCAAAATGTTTAGGAATGGATGTAAGTTGCCATATCAACCTCCTCATACTTAGCCTTAATTTCATTCCAAGAAGAGGAGTAAGTAAATCTCCTAGATTTTGAAATCAACCCCTGGACAAAGTTTTCAACAGATGAGAGTAATCTATAATGGGTGAGGCTTAGGTCCAGTGCATGTAGTGCACTGGACTTGTTAAGATGGTGATATTTGTTCAAAAGTGGACATATGTTATAATCTCAACGAATCTAGCACAATTAGACACTGAACCTAAGCCTCACTCACCTATAATAACCCAGCTTGGCAATTATTAACCCTATTTTAAAATACTACTGGAAACTTCAACATGCAAATTAGCAGTTGATTACCTTTCTCAGTCAATGATATCAATGGTCCATGAGAAAATTATTAGATGCTTTAAAGCACAATGATATGGTGCTCTCTCTTTTCATTATATCATAAATGTAAAAGAATGAAGCACCATGTATTTCGAAAGCACTACCCTTGTAGGATTGTTCCAAAGTTTGGCTGTGTTAGGTTTTCGCTTTAAATTTAAAGTTTATAGACCAAATGTTCAAATTCACAACCTTAGATACAATGAAAGAACAACCAATCTTTTTTTTATTTTATTTTTATTTTTATTTTTAAAGTTTCACACTTTCTTTATGTCCCAACATAAATTCATATTTTGTAAATAATTTGGAATTTTATATTACCTTTGATTTTGTGTGTGTGTGTATGTGTGTGTATATATATATATATATATATAAAATCAAATAAGATTCTCGTTGGAAGTTATATCATTCTATCCTTTAATATAAAGTAAATGACATTTTAAGAAAATCATTACATTTTTATCTTTCAATTTAATATAAAATATCATTTCAAACCCACAAACATAAATTACGATCGTGGAAGAACTATTTTGGACTTGATTTCATAACCTTGTTAATGATCCTATCATCCTATGTTCGAGTGTCTATACCCTATATAAGGGGAATAGTTTAAATTCAAACATTGAATACAGGCAACAATTTTTGGGAAGGTAATTAAAATTTGTGAGTGATACCCGGGAAGCAAATAGAATGAAAATAAATAATGGTAAAATAAAAATAAATAAATTCCAAATTTTTTTTTTCATTTTCTTGATGAATTTCCAAAATCCTAATAATAATTCTTTTCTTTTTGTTGTTATTGTTGTTGTTTTCCTTGGTCTTAATCAATACAGCACATAAAGAACTCCATGCCACCAGGCTTCCTTCATCTCTCCAACAATGACGGCAAAACCCCAGGGGAGATCTTCATGGATACCCATAAAAACCTTGTGGAAGAGGGTGGGAAGTGGCTAAGCCACACATCGAATGCATGCTCAATTGTAGCAGGTCTCTTTGTCACAGTTGCCTTTAACATGTCAACTACTGTACCTGGTGATGTGGATGACAACGGCTATCCCCGCCTTGAAAAACAGCTGGCATTTAATATTTTTGCCATCTCATCCTATATATCCTTCTATTCTTCACTGTTAGCGGTCATCATGTTCCTAGCAATCCTCACCTCTGGCTACAAAGAAAGCAGTTTTCGTAGTACCCTACCAATGAAGCTTTTGTTGGCTTTAACAGCGTTCTACGTGTCTATAGCATCTACCGCAATATCTTTTTCTGCAGCACACTTCTTCATTCTAAGAGAGAGACTGAAATCTGCAGCTTTTCCATCATATTCATGGGCAGTCCTACTGCTAATATTCTTTGCTATAGCAGGGTTTCCGCTGTACTTTCATTTGACGTGGGCTATTTTCAAGAAAGTGCCACATCATCACCACATGATAACTCCGGCTAGTTTTCATATTAAGCATTAAGTAAAAATGCTCCTTCCTAACTTATTCAAGACCTTGATGAGTCAGATTTAATATCGATAAAGTCATTTATATCCTATGATGATCAACTTGTACTATGTGTCAGGTGTGTGTGATCTGTTGAATTCTATCTTTCTAATTAATTAATACTAGTGAGATGTTCTGCAATTGCTAAAGGATTATAAGACTTGAATTTTATTATTGGGAATCTCAATAATTTGTCTAGAGCTATCATGATTCATGACTACCTGCTCCTACATTACTTTCTACCTTAGCGATGCACACACACACACACACAAATTAAAATAAAATAAAATAAAAAATTTGCGTCATCAATTACTATTTTATCTATTTTTACCAATCTATTTTACAACTTACCTTACATCCCAATTTTTTTTTTTACATACAATCTAATAAAATAATATAAACTAACTAATAAAATAATAAAAAGTTTTATTCTCTCTTTTAAAATAGCAATTGAAAGTATTTACACCCGCAATGCAGGTGCTTTTACAAATAGCACCCTTAACACTTTGCAACAGAAATGGTATAGTTTCTCATGCCAAAAAGGAAAAAAAAAAATTGCACCTCACTTACACTATTGTCGTTAAGAGTTTAACTTCTATCCGGAGCTGGTGTAAAGGAGTGTTTTACACCACCCAATGAATGAAAGCCACATCGTCATTTTACAAAAAAATCAATACACCTCTGCACACACAATTATAACTCATTAAATCTACGATCTTCCTCAGTCCTCTCAGACAAGATAGTTTCAGACTTGGAGTGCCAAACGCTTAAACCCCAAATCTCATCTCCTCCTCTCTTCTTAGCACCGGAGCTCTACGCCGCCACACACGTCCTTTCTAGAGTCTGAAAATTATGTTGGAGCCTTCACAAGTGTAGTGTCGCAACCTCAAGGTGTGTTCTTTGAAGATTTGTTATTTTCCCAAATTTTGGATTTCGAAATATTGATGGGTTTGGGGTATTTTTTTTTGGATATCAATCACTTGATTTGGTATGGGTTTTGTTGATTTGGTATGGATTTTGCTGGTTTTGGGTATTTTCATGGGTTTTGATTGGATTCTTAAGTGGTAGGTTCAAACACTCTTTAAAAAAAAAATAAAAAAATAAAAAAATCTGAAATTTTTTTTTTTCCAGCTAGCTTGGGTTCTTACTTATTATGTTTCAGCTCCAAATCATGATTCTTGTGTTCTTCTGTTCTTCCCTAATAGGCTTTTTATTCATGACAAAATGAAAAACTAATTTGAAATGGCCATTTTATCTCATGTTCATGCTAATAATACCTTTCTGTCATAATGTTTTTAGCTCTAAACTCTTTTTTTTTTTTGGTAAACTTTTTAGTTATAAACCTGCATTCTTTATACTAAGCTATAGATTCAAAGTAACGCCGCCCCCCCCCACACCCCCCCACCCCCCAAAAAAAAAAAAAAAAGAGCATTAGAAACTCTGGTTTAATCTGTGCTTCCTTTTAGCCACTCATTCTTATGTAAATTTCAGTGTTAGAAATTTCAATCCTTGCTTGATCCTCCTTTAACGTCTTGCATTTGACAAGGTTTTTTATCTTGTCCTTGATCCCCTCTATCTTTTTGCCAAGGTCTGAATCAGCCTTCAAATTCTTTGGGATAAAAAGTACCCCATTCTCGTTGCATACATTTTCCGCAGGACAAATGTTTCAATGGCATCCTCCACTTCATAAACAACAGCAAGAAACTGATCCACCCTTTTCTTAACAACTTCATCGTGTTCTTTTATATCTTCTGCATCTATTAGGAAGCTCCGCATCTGTCTTAAGTTGATTCTGACTTGCTATATCTCATCTATAGCTTTGTTGAAGATGATTGGTTCTTGAATGAGCAGGTCTGTGAGTTTCCATATCACTATTGATTTTCCGTTCTTTCTCCTGCTTTTCCACCTTATCCCAACCAAACCATAAATGGGGCTTCCAGGAACTACTTCATTTGTTTGAGCATTAGTTTGCTGAGGGGATGTGTGTCAGTGAGATTGATTAAATGCAATGAAGTAAAACCAAGGTAGCACCAGCTTTGGTCTAATTTTGTTTTAGCTCTATAACCACGTTTAAATCATTGGAGAAAAAGAACAATGAAACAAATTAGACCACAGGGCAACAAAGGGTATCAGGATTGGTAGAATGCAAATAATGCAGCATATTTAAGGTGGGGTGACTTGCCAGTATTATTGAGCATAACAGTCACATTTGATATATGTCTTGCTAACATAAAATAGTCTTGCATCGAACCTACTTTCATAATAAGTATGTCTTTATCACTTCATAATTAATGGGGTGAGAGAAATGCAAGTTTCATGATGTAAGGTTGAATTTAATCAACCATCTAATTGGCTTTATTCCGTGACCAATTTGCTTGTAATTTAGCACGTAGTAACTATGTATTTAGGTGGGAAAATTGTAAAGGTAGTGTGTGAGAAGATGTGAAGAAAAGCTCAAGAGTATGCAAGAAAAACAGAGTCTCGCGACTAGGACTCGCGGGTGGTTCGCGACTGGTAAGCCGCGAAAGGCAAGCAGGTGAGAGGCACACTGGGAAGCTGAAGGGTCGCGCCAGCTGTCACGTTACAGGACAAAAGTTTCAGTCTGGCCAGGCCGTTACGTCGCGACTTGATTTCGCGACTTGGCCAAGCCGCGAGATCAAGTCGCCAACTTGCCCTGTTTGGCAAAAACTGACGTTTTGCATTCCCTTCTCACCCTACTATATATACACCCTTATACCCATCATTTTGAGAGAGCTTCCAGAGAAAATTTTGTGAGAGAAAACCCTAGAGAAAAACAAGATTGATTCATCCCCAATCTTCATCTAAAGAGACTCTACAAATTCCTCTACTCTCTTCCTCTCCATTGTCATACCTTTGAGAGGTCATTCACCAAACCCTTATCTCACCACACCCACGTCTGTGAGAAGGTCCATTTGGTGCTTTAGGAAGCAGTTTAGAAAGGAATCAATATACATTGATTGATGCTATGGTCAAGTAGCAGAATCCGGCAAGCTAAAGAAGAAATAGGCTCGGCGTAACCTCGTTGGAGCAAGAAGCTTGTAGGGCTTAGGTACTTGGGTAGATTAGGCTTGGAGGATCTTTTGCTATTCATGTATCCCAACTACATTCTTTAGTGGATTATTTGACTGCTTGGAGGGCGGCGGAGAGGTTTTACGTCGAGGACTTCGGTTTCCTCTTCGATAACACATCGTTTGTTGTCTGTGTGTTTGCATCTCTCTTTCCTTTATCTTTGCCTTATATTTACTGCTGTGGATGTGTTTATATTTGGCCTAGATTGTTTTATCAATTCTGTTATAAGCTTGTTATCATATTCCGCACATTGATTGTTTGATATAAAACTTGAATTGGTATTTTGTATCTGGGGGTCTAAACGTTCAAGGGTGTTTCATACCCATATTGAACTTTCAATTGGTATCAGAGCGGGTACACTTGTGGTTTAAATACCTAAGTGTGATCCTTGACCCCTTGTGTTATTTACCATGGATGTTGCATTGTATGCCTCTTTGTATGATTTGGTTGATGATAAATGTAGCATATCACGTGTTTGTGAAAATGCCTCCATGAGTGATAATCCTCATAATTGTGATGCTATGTTACATGAATCTTTGGATGTTGTTGATATTCCTAACATCAAACTCTTGAAGAAAAAGGCTAAGAAGTTTAATAAGGATTTGAACAAGTTATTTTGTGAAAATGATGATTTGATTGCTAAGCTCAATGAATCCAACAAATTGGTTGAAAAATATAAGAAACTTGATGAAAATTCTGTTGAAAAGCTGAAAGAGTTTGAATGTTTGAATATGGACTTGGATGCTAAACTTGTTTTGTCTAACAAACTTGTTGATGAGCTAAAATGTGAAAATGAATCTCTTAAGATGCATCCCAAGTGTTTGATTGCTGAACCTATTGTTAAAAGGGATGAAATTATTTGTTGCAATCATGTTGTGGTACCCGATTTTGTGCCTATTGTGTGTTCTACCCCAAAGGACAAATCGGTGTACATTCCTCCACATAAAAGAAATCAAAAGGTGGAGAGAAAGGCTGTTAAGTCAAAGCCTCCATTTAGGTCTCAATCTAAGACTTTGGATGGATCTAAGTTTGTTCCAACTTGCCACCATTGTGGTGTGATTGGTCATATAAGACCTCAATGTTATAAGTTGAAGAGAGAACAAAACCATGTTGCTAGATCCCTTCCCAAAAAGCCTAGTGGACCTAAACATAGTGTTTGTCACCATTGTGGTGCCTTTGGTCATCTAAGACCTCATTGCTCTAAGTTTCATGCTCTCAAAAAGAAAGAGAAACTTGAGCTTCTTGAGTTTACTAAAAAGGGTAAACGGTTTTGAGTGAAAATAGCATGTTGATTAAGAAAATGTTTAATGCTCTTAACTCCTTGACTATGTGCATCTTCGGTTCTCATTCTTCCAACCCTCGTCTACTTTTCTTGAGACACTCATTCCAAACAATCGTTCTGTTGGATGAGGAAGGGTTTCTTTGGTTGAGCTTTTGCTCTTTTGGTCCTTGATCTAATTCTTTCGATCTTTATATGACCCTTCATGCATTAGATGCTTCATTGTCATGCATTTGTGCATCTTACATTTTTTTCTGCATTTGTTTGTTTAGTTTTTTATCTTACTTTTATGTCTTTGTTTTGTGTGAGTAAAAAATCCAAAACCACATAAAAAGTGAAAAATTCAAAAAGTTTGATCGTATATGTTTGAGCACATATCTCATGTGAGTTTTGCCTTGTACCTTCGTACAAATGGCTTTATGCATTTACGAGCTTAGCTTGTTCTTAATGCACTTATATCTCTATGGGAAAAATCTTGACATCTTTGTGTGATTGTTGTAAATCGATCTTCAAGCTTGTCATGAATGATTAGTCAATAGTCTTGTTGGTTTTGAGACATGCATAGACTTGTTCCTATATATCTTCCCACTTTTTATTTTGTTGTTTTTGCTTAAAGAGCTCATCAAATGTAAATCTCCAAATGAAAAGAGATATTGAGCTGCAAAAGCATGTCGCACATATTAATATTTGACTAGGAAAAAGGGAAAGCGACCAAAAATAAAATGTATGATGCCCCAAAAAGCCAAAGGCTTGTTCATCAAATTGAAATATCAAAAATTTCAGGCATCAATCTCTAAAATGAGATGTATTGATTCAAAAAGATCAAATTATATGAATTGTAAAGAAGCCAAATAAAAAGTTTCAAAGATATGTAATCATTTTCTTGTGGGAGGCCATATATGTTCATTTCTATAATTAAGATAGACTACTTGACTTAGTACTAGTTGTGTATGACTTGATTGAATTGATCATTGAAACTTCACTCTAGACTATGGACTTTTCCACACTTGATATACACACACAACACACATGCCTAACGTTCAATGAATGCCTTATTCATTTGTTCGATTGTACTTGTTTAAATGTGATGTGTGTGTGCTCAACTATATGAATCAATTCAAAAAGATTTTTGATCATTTTATATGTTTTTGGAAATGATTTTTATCACTCTTTGTGTTCTTTTTGGGTGCTTACATTGTTTTTCAGTGTTTAAACATATTTTGTGTTGAAAAACAAGTGTCTAAGTTTCTCGCGACTCACCTCGCGACTCACTCGCGACTTACTCGCAACTCGCGAAAATTCTCGCGACTTACCTCGCGACTCGCGAAAATTCTCGCGACTCAACTCGCGACTCACCAGTCGCTAACTCCAGTCGTGAGTTCATCCAGAAGACTTTCGCGACTCACTCGCGACTCGCTTCGCGACTCGCCCAGTCGCGAAATGCCTAGAAACAGTTTTTTAAAGGGCTTTTCGTGGGAAACTTGTTTTTAACCTCTCCCATCCTCTTTTAAACCCCTCTTTCAATATTTTTACATCAAAACCCAACCAATTTGAATGGTTTTTCATTCCTTTAACATCTCTAAGGTAATTTTAAACTCTTTTCATTGATTTGGATCCTTGGATTATGTTTTAGTGAGTTTTGTGCTCTTGGTTGGGATTTTTATCATAAGGGTTGGGAAAACTTAATTTTTGTCAAAATTTTTGTATGGGATTGGTTTCCTTTAATGATTTGCTTTGGATGTTGGCCCCTTGTGGCAAAAAGAACATGTATTAAAGGTGGTTTTCATGATGTTCATGCATTGTTTCACTTTGTTCTTCATAGTGTGCATGCTAGGTGTTTGATAAAATGCCTCTTAGGCATTTTCTCACTTGTTTGGACTCCAATGTGTATCAAACTTTGGGGTTTCTCATGTTTCCTCATTTGGAACATGTTTGGTTCATTGGTTGTGTATTTAACACACCTTGCCCCGCATGTGCATTTTTCATGCATTGGTCATGCATTGCACTTAGCCACCTCTTGCACACACCTTGCTACCCTTATCATGCATTGGTCTATACCTTGTTTCTTCATCCTAGTATGTCATGTTTACCTTATGCTTTGTAGCATTTCGTTTCATCTTAGGTTTGAGCTTCATTTTCTCATGCATCATTGCACCCCTCATGCATCATTGTCATTGTTCATACCTTCATCTCTTGCCCTCTTTTCTCCTTGACCCCTTTGTCTATTCGTGTCAAAAAGGGGGAGAGTATACTCTATACCAGAAAGTTTTGTCATTTCTATATGACTCTTGTGCACATTCTTAGGGGGAAAAATTCCATTTCTCATGCATATTCGTAAGGGGAGAGATATTCCATAGGGGAGATGCATATACCAAGGGGAACAAGACATTGTGTTAATAAGAAAATTTTGTCTTGGTGTTTGGTGTTTGTTCAAGTTGCTCACATGTTTCACATCATGTTCTTGATCGCATTTTTACTTGTTACATTATACTTGTCTGTTTATTACTTGCTTTACCTTGAGGGTCTAATGTGTTTTGTGCAAGTGTTTCAGGTTACAGGTATTTATGTTCCAAGTTCATCACAGCTCCTATGATTCATGATTGGGGGAGTGATATGTTAAGGGAAGTATTTTATATTTTGTTTGTACCTGGTACCTTTGTAGGTTGTTAAGGTTTATGTTTATATTTGTACCCATTGTTGCTTTTGTAAGTTTTGAGGATTGTTTCTAGCACTTTTGCATGATTGTAGGTTTGTATGGTTTGTGCCATGTATTTGCAAAAACTTTGCATATGCAGCCTTTGTGCTTTGTGTTTTGGTACTTGTTAATGCTTTGCATTACCCTAAGTACAACACTCTTGTGCCCTTGTAGGATTGTTCCTAGATGCATATATGTTAGTATGCATTGGTTGAGTGTTGGACTTGCAAATGATTCTCTTCAATTGAGTTTATCATTTTTGCATGTCCGGATGTTCATTCTTTAAGTGAATGAATATAGTAATCACTTTTGCTTAAGTGACTACTGGTGTTGATCTTGCCATGAATTATTGCCTTTATGCCTATGTTCATTTTTGCTTGATCATGCTTATTTTGCTCCATATGCATATCAAGTTTTCTGCGTACAATGATATTGTTATGTTGTTGTGTTTCAGGAGTTACTTATTCTTATGTTCAAGAGCTTTTCAGAATCTAGAGTTAGGTGTGAGTGAGTTTTCCAACTGTTCCCAACTCACGTTTAAGTCTAGAGTCTGTTATAGGGTTTTGTCACGGAATAGCCAAACGGGGAGATTGTAAGGTTGAATTTAATCAACCATTTAATTGGCTTTATTCCGTGACCAATTTGCTTGTAATTTAGCACTTAGTAACCTTGTATTTAGGTGGGAAAATTGTAAGAGTAGTGTGTGAGAAGATGTGAAGAAAAGCTCAAGAATGTGTAAGAAAAACAGAGTCTTGCAACTAGGACTCGCGGGTGGTTCGCGACTGGCAAGCAACGAAAGGCAGGCACGTGAGAGGCACACTGGGAAGTTGAAGGGTCGCGCCAGCTGTCACGCTACAGGACAAAAGTTCCAGTCTGGACAGGCCGTTACGTCGCAACTTGATTTTGCGACTTGGCCAAGCCGCGAGATCAAGTCGTCAACTTGCCCTGTTTGGCAAAAACTGACGTTTTGCATTCCCTTCTCACCCTACTATATATACACCCTTATACCCATCATATTGAGAGAGTTTCTAGAGATAATTTTGTGAGAGAAAACCCTAGAGAAAATCAAGATTGCCTCATTCCCAATCTTTACCTTAGAGTCTTTAAAAATTCCTCTACTCTCTTCCTCTCCATTGTCATACCCTTGAGAGGTCATTTACCAAATCCTTATCTCACCACACCCACGTCTGTGAGAAGGTTCATTTGGTGCTTGGGGAAGCAGTTTGGGAAGAAACCAATGGTGATTGGTTGATGCTATGGGCTATAGCGGAATCCGGTAAGCTAGAAAAGAAAAAGGTTCGGCGCAACCTCGTTGGAGCAAGAAGCTTGGAGGGCTTAGGTACTTGGGTAGATTATGCTTGAAGGGTCTTCTGTTGTTCATGTATCCCAACTACATTTTCTAGTGGATTATTGACTGCTTGGAGGGCGGCGGAGAGGTTTTACGCCGAGGGCTTCGGTTTCCTCTTCGATAACACATCGAGTATTGTCCTTGTGTTTGCATTTCTCTTCCCTTTATCTTTGTCTTATATTTACTGCTGTGGATGTGTTTATATTTGGCTTAGATTGTTTATCAATTCTGTTATAAGCTTGTTATCATATTCCGCACATTAATTGTTTGATATAAAGCTTGAATTGGTAATTTTGTAATTTGGGGTCTAAACGTTCAAAGGTGTTTCATACCCATTTTGAACTTTCAGAATCCACATTCCTACTGAGAGGGGTTTAAAGGGGAATCCAGATTCCCTTGGCATCTGATTCCTTAGCATAATTTGCAACCAAATATAGGAATCTTTAAACATTCCTAGGAATCCTAAAACATTATCTTGTACCAAACGCCACATAAGGGTCTCGATGTAATGATTCCAGCCATATGGTCTACTGACTAAGCCACCATACAAAAGAAAGAAAGAAAAAGAAGCACAACAAAGCAAGTAAAGAAGATAAAGCAAATTGAGTTGGTATTTGTTGCAAATTATTACCCCATCCTTGAACAATTCCTCACTCCATTTACTTTTTCCAAAATTTATTTGTTTGATTAGTACTATAAAAACTAAGAACATGTTATAGAATTTGAGTATTAATTCAACATCTTGTGGGTCATGCTAAGCCACCACTGTGGAAACTAATATCATTGATCTATGCATAATCTATTTATAAATGGTAAACAATGATATTGATTAGCAACAATCATGCATATTGTAATATTTTGAATTATGTGAATTAAATTAGCAGCAATCATGCACATGTGCATGTGCAAATTGTTATATATATATATATATATATATTTTTTTTTTTCCCCACTATTCTCTATATTGTTTTTTCTTTTTTAATTTTGTTTTCTCCAGCTCTTCTATTAATTTTGTTGTTAATTTTGCATTGTAGCCATGGATGAATGTCCACTGTCACTCCCTGGAAATTCACCTTCTGTGCCAAATGTACAAGCCCCTCATTCCCAATATGATTCTATTGAGGTTGATGGCCAATTTGAAATTGTTAATGTTCCAACTGATGTGGAGGATGACGAGGATGATGAAGATTACAGTTTGAGTGATTTTTCTGAATCTTATGATGATATAAATGAAGATTTTGGTATTGAGGATGATGGAATCAATAGAGCAATTGGGGCAAGCAGCTTGAGGGAGTTTGGAATGGTGAAGGAGACTCAGATCATAGGGATAGTGATGAGTTAAGGAGTGCAGAAGGGTCATCTGATGATGAAGGGAATTCAAGGCCTAGGTTCCCTGAGTTTAACCAGCGCATTGGCATGGAGAATGTACAGCTAGTGAAGGATCAAAATTTTGCATCACATGTAGTGTTCAAGGAGGCACTAAAGGAGTGGTGTATTAAAGAAAAACATGATTTTGAGTATAAACACAATGATAAGTGGAGAGTGACAATTGTATGTAAAAAAAAATGTGGTTGGAAGATACATGCATCCCAAACACAAATGGGAGATGCCTTTCAAATCAAAAGTTTTAAGAGCATACATACGTGTGGCAAGGATCATAAGAATAGTAAGATTTCTTTAAGGTTGCTAGCCAATAAATATTTGCCATTCTTTAGAGATGATCATACTTAGACAGCAAATGCATTGAAGGGTGCAATGTTTAGGGACCATGAAGTTGATGTGACTTTGGACCAATGTTATAAGGCTAAGAGAATGGCCTTCAAGATGATACTTGGTGCTGAGGAGAAGTAGTATGAGAGACTTTGGGACTGTGCAACTGCTATTAGGAAGTGGAATGTGGGTAGCACAGCGAAGATACAAACTGCAAATAATGTGTTTAAGAGAATGTATGTTTGTCTTGATGCTTGCAAAAGGGGATTTTTAACAGGTTGTAGGCCACTTATTGGGATAGATGGTTGTCATTTGAAGGGGACAACTACTGGTTACTGTTGGAAAGGATGAGAATAATAATATCTTCCCAATCGCTTATGCTATCGTTGAAATTGAGAATAAAAGCTCTCGGACCTGATTTCTACAATGCCTGTTGGATGACATCGGACATGTGGATGAGAATGGATGGGTCTTTATCTCAGACTGACAGAAGGCAAGAAATAATTAATGTTGTTGTGAATTATTTATTTATTTTTAAAAAAATATCATGATCTATAACCTGAATATGAATTACTAATGTATGTGTGTATTTTTTATGGCGGATTAGTAGAGACTTTTAAGGATTTGATGCCTAATGCAGAGCACAAATTTTGTGTTAGACATTTACATGCGAATTTCAAGAAGGATTTTCCTGGGAAGGTGCTCAAAGATGCAATGTGGAGTACTGCTAGGGCAGCAACAAAGAATTCGTTTTGACTTCCACATGGATGAGTTGAAGAAGTTAGATGTGAAGGCATATGAGTGGCTTGTGAAGTTAGATGTGAGAACAGGGAGCAGACATGCTTTTAATCCAAGAAGCAAGAGTGATACTCTAGTAAACAATATAGCAAAGTCTTTCAATGCTTGGATTTTGGAGGCTAGGGTTGATGCAAAGGTTGACAATGATGGAGATCATAAGAGTGTTGTTGATGCAAAGTTTGCAAACCAAAAAAGATCATATGAGAAGGTATGAAGGGAGGGTTTGTCCAAGAATCTATAAGAAGCTTGAGAGGATAAAAAGTGAGGTTGGACATTGCATTTCTTTTTGGAATGGAGAGTCCAAATGTGAGGTGGAGTATATTTATGGTGGAAGATATGTGGTGGACTTGAATGAGAGGACTTGTGGTTGTGGGAGATGGGGATTGAGTGGAATCCCATGTTTTCATGCTGCTGCTACAATAATTGAGCATGGTGAGCAACTTGAGACTTTTGTAGATATTGATTACACTAAGGAGACATTCCTAAGTTGTTACCAATGGATGGTAAGCCCACTTCCAAGCCATAAACAATGGCCAAAAACACTCTATGACCCAATCAAGCCCCCAAAATTTACAAAGAAAGTAGGCAAGCGTAAGAAGGTAAGAAAGAGAGAGCCAGAAGAACCTATTAATGCATTTAGGGTGAGCAAGAAAGGAATTGCCATGAAATGCGGGAATTGTTTCCAATGGGGCCATAATCAAAGAACTTGTAAAGCTCCTGATAACCCCAACAAGAAGGCTAATAAAAAGAAAAAGAAAGGGCAATCAGGACAATCATCTACACCTGGAACTAAATTTCAAGTACTACTTTGTTGAACTTTTCATCCAAATTTCAAGTACTACTTTGTTGAACTTTTCCAACCTTTTTGACTTTTTATAGGGTACTTAGCAATCAAATATAGGTACTCAACAATCAAGGCAAAGTTGTACAAAGGACAACACTAGTCAAGCAAGAAGGATAAGGGAAAGGCTAAGGTCTAGTGGTAGCAAGAAGATAAATAATTTTTTAGTTCAACATTTTGTTTAGTGATACACGGCCTTCTAAAAATACTAATGGAGCCAGTATACTTTTTTTTTTTCAATATTGCTGGAAAAGTGTAATTATTAATTTATTAAGTGTTATTTTTTTTTTTTTGCAAACAATATACTATTTGTAAATACTCATTTGATATTTCAATTTTTGGCATATTGAGATCTTTTTAAGAATACTAATGGAGCCGGTATACTTTTGTTTTTCAATATTGTTAGAAAAGTGTAATTATTGACTCATTTTCTTAGAGTTATTGCGTAAAGTTCAATTCATGGTAGATTGGGACACATTCATTTTTTGGTGGTGGTGTAGACGTTGTGAGTTTGAGAATTGCTGAGTAGTATATTGATGCATTTAGCAATATTGCTAAGGAAAGCACCAAAGTGCTCCTACCTAGCAATGTCTTTGAACCTTCTAGCATGATGGCTCAAGCTCCCAACACATGTTGTCAAAACCAATTACCATGTATGGAACTATGTCATTGGAGAAGATTGTGTAGGGGCTGAGTGCCATTGTTGGGTTCAGGTGAATTTGATAGGGTTCTGTTATTCTTTGGCCACTCTTGTTGTTGTTACTGGTTCCCCCACTCCCTCAGGCATGATTTTTGTGTTGTTTAGGCTACTTGATTTAGCCTAGACATCAAGTACCACTCTTGTTGTTTAGGCTAAAAATCAAAACCAATTACCATGATTTTTGCTGGTTCCCCCACTCCCTCAGGCATCACAAACATGATTTAGGCCCTATTCTACAAGGAATAATATGAATTCATGTATATAAATATCAAAGTTATCATGTATCTAAACCATCTAGCTAGCACACAAGTGGTGACATCCATAACATGATAGCCAAAAGCTCCCTTATTTTACCATCACTTTTGCAGAAACTAAAATCTAATAACTTGTTCTTAATCGGATCAAGAGACAACCAGACAGAAATAAATCAAATGAATGCCCCATATGGCAGCAGAAAATAAATGCTGATATTTTCATATCAAAATTCTACGACACCCCAAATTTCCACATTAACCCTTAGTTCACTCAAGCCAAACTAAAACTGATGCTAATGGCTAATACTTAACATGTGGCTTAAAGGGGATAACTTTATATCTCAAATTTTAATTGGAATAATGAAATATTGAACCAAAAGAAAATAGATTAAAAAAAAAAGGCAAAATCAAATATAATTCAAATTAGCATCCAAATCACTAAAAAGTAAAAGAATTTATATATGCGGATTATGTCCAAGTAAGTTAAAGGAAGAATCAAATAGAGAGAAGAAGTACGGATCAACCAAATCACTCATACAACTTGAATCAAAATAAAGAGAAGAAGTAAGATCATCCCAAGATTGTTGACTTTCCTTGTTGACTACTTGAATTATTACAATGTCAAATCTACATCATACAACTCAAACTCTCCACAGTAGCCTTTCAATTTAATGGCTGTAAGAGAACCTATAACAAAAGGGGGACATATCCCATTGGCTTCTATTTTTCATTGTTCCTATATGACTTGAAACCTTTACAAGTATGAATGGAAGAAGAAAAAAAATTGACTATATATTTCTTCCATCTAAAGAATAGAAACAGACTTCATATTTCTCGCAGTCACAAGCTTCCTAAAGATCTGGCAGTGTTATCTTCCCAAAGTTGTTGCGATCAAGCTTACTGAAGTGATCGCAAATCAGCAATATATCTTTCTCCCCAATCTTTCCCATCTCTTTGAGCTTGTAAATTACATTCTCTGATTTGTTGAAACAAATAAGGGAAATATTCAGGGTTGATTTCTACATGAAGAAGAAGAAAATTAAGAAATAATAATTGAAGGGCTATATAAACAGACAAGCTTTTAGTAGTCTTGATTCCAATTAGGTTAGTAACGAGGTGCTTGATTCCAATTAAGTTATCAGAATCATCAAATTGATAAGCTATTATCACACATGAGACAAGGGTCTAGCACCATTATATTGGCAATATACTGAACATAATTGATTAAAAGGTTATAGACAAGAGGTGTGTCACTAGCCACTTTCCCTATAGGTTTGTATCATGAGAATTTAACCAAACCAACACAATTCTGATGCAAAGAACTCTGATTCAAACAGAGTCAAAAACACAAAATACAATTAAACTAGACAAAGCTTTTTGTGCCATACAAGGAGTTAGACCTGTGAAAAAATATCAAATACTAAGGCCCATCTATTGGAAAATAATTTATAATATATAATCCTATACATAAACCAAAAAAAAAAAAAAAATTAGTTTAATAACAAACCAACGTATCATATTTTTCTTATGAAATTTTGTGTATTTGTTGTTTTCTTTCACCAACTTCAAACATGAAATTGTTGTTGATGAAGCCTTTGCAAACAACCTTGTAGAAACACCAATCCCAAAGATTAAACCAAGTGACCAAATTCCATTAGCAGTAGCCATATCTCTCTTAAGCATTTAATCATACAGCTCTATGGCATACTTAAATGCAACATCTGGTGAAAGGCACATGAAGATAATAAAAAACCAAGAATTTCACAGAGACCCAACCCAAAAATTAAACCAAAACAAGAATTTCTACTATAAAAATTCGCACATGGAGATTAAAAAAAATAAAAGTTCTTAGGAGATTTAAATGGCAATACGTAAGAAGGAAAAAAAAATAAAAATAAAAGAAAAAGAAGAAGAGATACCCAAATTGAACAATGTGGCAGAACCACCAAGGAGCCGCCAGGACAATAGCGGCAAGATAACGGGGAGAAGCTTTGCAGTGGCTCTGAACGGTGTGGATTCTCTCTCTCTCTCTCTCTCTCTGCCGGACCTGGTTCTCTTCTCCTCTTTCCATTGGGTTTTGGACATTTGGGTTATTTTTGGTTTGTATTTAAAAGTCACGTGAGTTAGAGCATTCACATCAACTCATCTAAATTTTCTGTCTATTTTACACGAAAAAATCTCATCTTTCTGTTTTACACTACCACTTTTACAAAACACCCACATCAATTCATTTATTTTACAAGATATTTCAATAAAATATTCACTCCACACAATTTTTTTATTATTTCCCTTAACCACCTCTACCTATATACGCGCCCTCTCTCTCTCTTTTGAACAGATTAACTCTCTCTCTCTCTCTCTTTCTCTCTCTCTCTCTCTCTCTCTCTCTCTCTCTCTCTCTCTCTCATTCCTTCTCTCTTTTTATTCTCTCTCTCTCTCTCTCTCTCTCTCTCTCTCTCTCTCTCTCTCTCTCTCTCTCTCTCTCTCTCTCTCTCTCTCTCTCTCTCTCATTCCTTCTCTCTTTTCTTCCTTCTCTCACCAGCCGATCCAGATCGTCTCATTCCTTCTCTCACCAGCGATCATCTTATTCCTTCTCTCTTTTCTTCCTTCTCTCACCAGCCGATCCAGATCGTTCCATGCTCCACTTTCCACCCTCCAATCAAGCGATACCCACAAGCTCCGGCGACCTAGAACCTTTCTTCACCTGCCGATCCACGCTCCACAAGTATCGATCCATGCCTATATACGCTTCACCGGCGTACCCACGAGCTCTGATCAAGCGAGACCCACGAGCTCTGGCGACCCAGATCCTTTCTTCACTGGTCGATCCACGCTCCACAAGCACCGATCCACGATCCATGCTTCACCAGTCAACCCACGAGCTCCAGCAACCAATCCGAGGACCCATCTTCATTGACCTTCACATTCTCATTCGATGGTAAAACCCACAAAAACGACAACAACAACAACATTTACGTCAAGGCGCCGAGCTCCATTTCCTAGACGACGTCGTCGTCGTCCGTGACGATGCTGATGTCGTTTATGACTAGTTCGATAGTGGGGAAGAGGTTCTACAACGAGGTGAAGGTGAGAATGTTTTTACGTTAGATAGTTTATGACTGGTTTGATAGTTTCAATGTATTTGTTATTTGAGTGGAATGTTTTTGTGGGTCTTTTTGGATTTGGTTTAGCTCAAATGGGTTGCCTTCAAAAGTTGTGTTTGCGTTAGATTTATGGGACTTATTACTGTCTAGATTTGTATAAATATTTGAGCTTTCTTACTGTGTTTGTGTGTGGGTTAATTTTCAGTTGATTTGGTGCGCTGGATGTTATAATGGTTGGGGAAGAGAGGTAGGAGATGAGAGTCCGTTAGAGAGGAGAGAGAAAAAACCATTAAAAAATTAAATACACAAGCTACAGTGCCAGTGTAAATTTACACGGGTACTGTAGCTCGTGGATAATTTTAGAAGATTTTGCAAGAGTTTAAACGGACTGATGTGGGCTGTTTTTGAACAAAAATGTGTAAATTTGAGCATTTTTTCTATTATACACACTTATACATGAGCTGATGTGAATGCTCTTACATGAGTTTATTCTATTAGTGTTTTAACATGTGACTAACTAAAGTATTGATTTGGCAGTTGTGAATAGTTTAAGGAGTAAATTGGCCGATAAAAAAGTTGAGGGGGTCTTTTGGCCAGTAGTTGTAAGTTTAGGGGGGTGTAGGACATTTTTCTCCCTCAAAATTACATGATGCCTGAACTTTTGAAAACTAGACATTCAGAACTTCCCATAAATATAATGTTTGAAGAATCCAAGCCCTTGAAGAACTCCAAAAAATAGCTCCAAAATAGGGTCAAAAAAGAAGGAAAACGAGAAAACTAAAAATGGAAGAGTGGATAAACATCTAGAAAAATATGAGGTGGCAACAAGATCCCTCATAGGGAGCCTTCTGCCCTAGTGGGGGCACCCTTCATGGGGATCCCACTATCCTCATTTTTTTGTATAGATACCCCCTATTCCCTTGGAAAAATCATGAAGAAAAAAGCACAAAAATTCCCCGCCTTATCCAACCTGTCTAGGATTCTCTCTAGATTTATTTTCTCTCTATTCTATTTCTATACTAGTCTTGAAACCCAGAAATTCCAGCCCTCTTTTCTCTCATTTTTCACCCTCCTAGATGAGTCTCCAAAGTTCTTCTTAGAGCTAAGGTAGTGTAACTACCACTCTAGCTCTATCTCCCTTTAATTTTTATGTTGTAAATACTCTCTAAATCTGTAAATTTCTTCATTTTTCTTATGAGTCTAAATTTGATAAGAATGGGGTATAAAAGCCATGTTTTACACCATTTAATAAGTGATTGCCACATTAGCATTTTACTTAAAATTCAATATATTGTAATACACCTAATAGCATCTTAATAAACTCTCAATTTTGTTGTATTTATATGAGTATTATAATTGATTGAGTGTGACTGTGCTTATTTTTAAATATGTGATAAGATAATGTGGCATGTTAGGATTGGAGGGGTAAAATATAAGTTTTACACCACTGTACACACAATTTTCGTAAAAGATAAATCACACGATCACGAAATAGTGTAACAAATAATCAATTTGTATTTGATTTGTATATATGTGAGTACAATCCTCTGTATGAATCTTTACAATGAAAGAGTACAATAAATTCCTCTGATTCGATCTCCAAGAAACGTTACGATCTGAAGGGGCTATGAAGCTTGATCTTGAATCGTGCTTTGATGTCTCCAAGTTGAACGAATAATTGAATGTGCTTGATTTGATGCGAGGGCCGTTGGCTTGATCTCAAACTAGGTTAAAGGAAAATCCCCACTTTGATTTGAAGAAGTAGGAATAGGCCTTGATGAACAATGGAATTCTCGTGAACTTTAGAGATGACTCTCTATTTTGGCAGAGTGTCGATAGTGTTTTCTCTCTAAGGGTCCGTTTGGTTCCCGTAAAATATTTTTTAGAAAATACTTATTTTCCGGAAATGCCATTTTCCGAAAAAGGAAAATATTTTTAAGTGTTTGGTTATATTATGAAAATTGTTATGGAAAATAATTTCATGTGTTTGGTTCCGTTAGGAAAATGCTATTTTCCGGCAACAACAACAACAACAAATTGATTCCGGCCACCACAACAACAACAACAACAACAAAAAAAATCGATTTCGGCAACACAATAACAACAACAGCAACAACAACAACAACACAGCAGCAACAACAACAACAAAAAAAATTGATTCCGGCAACACAACAACAACAACAACAGCAACAACAACAACACAGCAACAACAACAACGACAAAAAAATTTGATTCCGGCAACACAACAACAACAACAACAACAGCAACAAATTGATTCCGGTGAGTTTAAAAAACAAAACTGAGATGGGTCTGGGTCGAACATCGGTTTGGGCTTTGGGTTCGTGGATCGCCGGCTCTGGTTTGCACATCGGTGGGTCGTGGCGACCGTGAAGATGGGTTCGCCGGCGAGCTGGGCTCTCCGTTTCGATCTGGGCTCTCCGGCGAGCTGGGTCTGGGTCGTGGCGATCGTGAAGCTGGGCTCTCCGGTGAGCTGGGTCTGGGTCGTGGCGATCGTGACGTTTGGCTCTCCGGCGAGCTGGGTCTGGGTCATGGCGATCGTGAAGCTGGGCTCTCCGGCGAGCTTGGTCTGGGTCTCTCTCTCTCTCTCTCTTCGTGCTCTGTTTCTCTTTTCTGGAAAATTGTGTTTGAAGTGAAAATGAAAGCTGAAATGATTTTCAGCCTTGACCATTGGTCAACGGAAATTAATTTCCGGAAAATGGTATTTTCGTGCGCCACCAAACACCGGAAAATACTGAAAAGCATTTCCGGAAATGCATTTCACCCGATTCAAACGCAGCCTAAGTGTTCTCCCCTTTTCTCAAATGAGAAGCCTCTATTTATAGGCAACTCAATAATGTTTAATTTGGAATTTTCTCTCAGCATTTATTGAGAGCTAAATGTGGATTTAATTTAGTCTCCCATTTAATAAGAACTTTCCATATAGGTCTTTTCTTCTGACATTGCCATATGGTTTTCTTATTTGATGTTGCCACATGGCTTGATTTCATTTGCTGATCGTCCACCTCACCAATTGGAAGTTAATTTGATCACAAATATTTTATCATGAACAATCGGACGACTATGAATACATCATAAAATTTTAATGTCTACAAAATGCCCCCACTTCAAGATTCGGCCTTGCTCCCAATTGTCGTGCAAGGAAGACGAGGCTTGAAGTATTTTATTATTCTCAATTTGGACTAAGTTCACAGAAAGCAAGACCTTAATCCACGTACATGAAATGAAGGATTTAGACCGTTGACAGTTCATCCACGTATAAGAAGGATTTCAACTTGTCTTTGTCGTTTTTTTTTTTTTTTTTTTTAATATGTATTTTTTTATATTTTTATTTTTTAGACAGTTGACACCTTGTGGGCTTGATTGCACAAGAGATTTTTTTTTTTTTTTTTTTTTTTTGACCACAAGCCCACGTTGGTCTCCTTTGTAGAGTTAGTGTTGAAGTTGTCTTGCTTGGCAAGGCCCTTTTTTTTTTTTTTTTTTTTTTTATCACTGGGTTTCACTTTCACGGGCCTGGTCACAAACAAGGGACATCATCTTTGGAGTGCAAGCCTACCTTAGTCTTGTTAGGCAAGTCGGTGCTGCAATTGTCTTGTTTAGCAAGCATTTCTTTAGCCGCACTCTTGCGAATCACTAGGGCTTCTTGCGAGTACCACCTCTATAAAAGGGGGTGATATTTTATGGGTTAGAGGCAATTGAGCGCCGTTTTTTTTTTCTTGAGTTTTTTTTTGTTTTCTTTTCTTCAGCCGTAGCAGGCATTCTTCCTCTTTTTCCATTCTTTCTTATGCTTGCCTTTGTATTTTCTTTGTTATTATTTTGTGCTGAACGACTTGATTTACTCTATGCAGGTCAAAGAAGTTTGCACTGCGTGAGCCAAGCATCAATTTCAAGCAAGCTAGCATCCTGTCCTTCTTGTCTCGGTGTCCGACGGATTCGACCAACAGCGGTCCTCTTGTCACCTCTAGACTCCGGGCTTGTAAGCTTCATCAGCGCATCCATTCCACTGTCCCTTGTCTCACGACCATTGGTGTGAGTGCTTCATCTGCGCAACCTTCTCACTGCCTCCGTCTTGCGGCCATTAGTGCGAGAGCTTCGTCGGTGCATCCACTCATCAGTGCGAGAGCATCATCAGTGCACCGTTTTGACTCCCTTTGCCACTGCCTTCGTCCCGTGATCATCAGTGCAAGAGCTTCTTCAGTGCATCCTTTCATCAGTGCGAGAGCCTTGTCGGTGCACCCTTTCTGACTGCCTTCACCATTGCCCTGGTAGTGCGAGAGCTTTTTCGGCGCATCCTTCCATCATTGCGAGAGCTTCGTCAGCGTGTACTTCTACCATTGCGAGATCTTCATCGGCGCATCCTTCTCACTGCCTTTGTTCCACAACCATAGGTGCGTAGCTTTGATCGCGTATCCGTCGTCTCCACCTCGCGGCTGTTGGCACTGGAGCACTGGTGGCTTCATCATTGATCAACCTTCTTGAGTTGGCGCTGAGTCCAGAGCTTTGTTCTTCCATTCGTCTAAGTATCCAACGGATCGCACTTACTGCCCTTGTTCCACAACCATAGGTGCATAGCTTTGTTTGCGTATCCGTCGTCTCCACCTCGCAGCTGTTGGCGCTGGAGCATTGAGAGAGCCACATATCGGATTCAAGCACCAATTGTTATCTTTTGAAGGCAATACTGCAGTGAAATTTCTGCTTCATCTCTAAAGTACGCTCCTCTTCTTTCAGCGTCTTGCAAATTCGAGCATCTGCGGTTTCATCCTGGACTTTGTGCTGCTGCATTCCTCTTAGACTTTGTACTGCTGCCTTCATCTTCATGTGACAACCAAGGTGCACACTAGATACACGCTTAAAGCTTCAATGCCCCTACGCGGACACATGGCTTCCTTGTGGCCTTGAACTTCAACGCCACGCCTAATAACCAATAAGCTATGAACATGGTTTTTTTTTTTCAAGTTTGGATAATGCACATGCAAGCCTCTACGAGTCTTTCTCTTCACATGCACCTATGGTTATTTCAACACCTACATATAATAATCTTGGAGCGTTGAACACGTAGCCTAAAGCCTTAGCACCACACGGACACATGACTCCCAAATTTACTGCTCCAATGCCACGCATAGTCACTAGAAGTTAAGAGTATTAATGCATGGCTGTTACACTTAGATGGTGGGCATGTGTATAGTCAAATATGAGAAGTCATTTGGACCAAGCAACTTGCTTGACTATGAACCTTGGAGTATGATGTTTGCATGATAATATTGAATGAATGGTTTATCCGTGTTTTGGATCTCAACATCACGTGCCTCTTTTTTTTTCTTTTTTCTTTTTTCTTTTTTTCTTTTTTCTTTCTTTTTTCTTTTTTTTTTTTTTTTTTTTTTTTTAAAGAGCATTTGAATGAATAAGGTATTCATCCCTTCCTTTGGTTTGCTATTAGGTGTGTCAGGTGATTCAGGCTTGCCAACCCTTTGCTCGACTTTGTGACTCTTCTACATTTGCTCAAGTCGTGACCTCTACGAGCTTCGTCTTCTCCAAGTGGCTGCCATCAAGTGCACTTCATCATGGTCATCTTTTACAACTCATCGACGACTCTCAATGATCAATCCGTCACTCTCTTGCGCTTTACGAACGAACCCCTGGAGAAAGGCGTCATCTTGAAATTCCATCCACTTGGTAGCAGTGTCCCTTCATCCTCGTCTACTGCAATTCCTTGTCCTTCAAGTCTATCTCAATGGTGGGTCGAATCATTGCACGAACTACACGACCCGACTAGAAAGGATTCGCATGTCATTTTGAGGACGTTTACTTTGGCCTCCAACCTTTACTCAACTACGGACCACATCAGTCCATTTCCTCTCCTTGGCCATTAGATAAGTGTGGGAGAAGTACAATGGGCCTTACCTTCTTCCAAGACTCCTCCACTCCAATATAAGGGTGAGTTTTTCTACCTCCCTAAATATTGGGAGTGGCTAGAAGAAATATTGAGCTGCAATACTAAAGTCTTAAGTGATGCCCATCTTTATGAAGAGGTTGTTCCGAACTTGAAAGACATATTGTCTCTCCCTTCATGCTGTCATCATCTATTTGCCACCTTCCATCACCTTAGTCTTGAGCTTGGTGGTTGCACTTGGTCATTACGGCCTCATGGGTGAAGTTTTGGTTCCGTGGCAAGTCTGAATATTAGAAACCGCCGACTAGAAGGTCACTAAAGAGGAATGCAAGAGGCAAGCAATCTCATAACCCCTCTGGTAAAATTGATGCCCCCAGAATTCTGACTAAAGAAGACGAGGCTCCCTTCAATGTGCTCGAAGTGGAGAGAAGGCTTATAGAAGAGACTTGGTTAGCTGCTTTGATCTCGTGTTGGCTCTGTGAGTTCGCTCTTCCCGATGGGGGACCAAACTTAATCAAGCCTGGTGTTTTCAAGAGCGCAAGTGCGATGGCTCGTGGTAAGACATACTGCCTTGCAGTCCCAATCATAGCCAACATTTATAGGGGCTTGAATGAAATTGTGTCTTCTAAGACTCCTAGTAAATGTGATGCCACTTTTCCTGCACACTATTTGAATGCTTGGTTGGTTGAATACTTCGACACTCACTTTGAACTCGAAGGGTCTCACTCCAAGGCTGTTCCACGCATGTTTAGATACTCCAGAAAGGGTACAGCCAAGCATTACGACGAGGTTACGGCTCCTAAGCTATTTCGTGCCGTTAGTAGCTTCAAGTTTCATCACTTGGGCCTTTTTAAAGGCCATCGAGAGATTCTGGTGGATGATGACAAGCTACCTAACTCTTATGCAGATTACTTCATCAGCCAATGCTCCAACTACTTGGCCTCTCGTCGCGGAAGTATATGTATAGCTGAACCATATAGCCCTCATCACTTTGGTTAATAGTTTGGTTTCAATCAACATATCCCTGGGGAGTTTAATGAGGACTTTCACACCGTGACCTTAGAGTAAGTGGTATGCTTCTAGCGCCGATGTCTTCGTCTTGTTACCAATTCAAAGTTCTTGATCCCTGCCTGCCCATCTTAGCATGGGGCTTCGTGCATGAAGGACTATATGAATTGGTGGGCTAAAAGATCTGATGGTTTCTTTTCAAGTAGGGCTGAGCAACCGATTAGGAATGTTAACGTGAGCAAGATAAGACTCAAAATAAAATAGCCCAATGAAGTAGTTGAGCCTGTGAAGCGCTGAAGCAATGGGAAGCCCTCTTTTGGGATTTCAGAGGCTACCGATGAGTCCTTAGGAGTAGTGTGCGTGGACGAGGTACATTCTCCTAAGCGTGGGCCTTCTTGCATAGTCTCAACACCTCAAGATGTGGAGGTGACCAAGGGTAAGGATGCATCAGATTCCGAGCAAAATAGTGGCAACTCAGATTCTTACTGGAGACGCAAAAGGCAAAGGGACAATCCTAGCAAGAATCTAGATCATGAGGGGGTCACCCAGGCGACTGACCGTGGTGTCGATATGGATTCGCTTCCCGACCCTTCTGGTGGCAGTGCACAAGTGAGTCTTAATTCTCTTTTTGATGATTTTGATCTTGAACCCATTAAAGACCTTTGTTTCCTTCACGATGACCTTGAAGCTATTTCTGGTATCCAAGAACTTTTTGAGAATGACAATTATCCTTCGAAAAGAGCAGGAGAGAAGTGTACACCAGTTGCCACTAGCCCTTCTACGAGCGAGTTTTCCATTCAAGGTCCAACAGCCTTTGATTTGGCTACTAAGGAAATCGACCCATCACATTCGGGGAAGACTAACGCCACTCTTTCTTCCGACCTTATTCACAAGCCTTCAAGGGATGTGACTCGAAATAAATCCATTATGTGTAGTTCGAGTATCCCAGCCATTTCAACTGTCACAAAGTTTGAACCTGATGGTTTGATTTTGAAGGCCGATCGACAGCATGCAAAAATGCTAGGAGGGGACCTAATTGAGAAGGTCGTCAAAACCCTTTTTACTCTTGTGACTTCATTTAGAGATGAAGTCGAGAAGATCCTTCAAGTTATCGCACGAATAAAAGTTGTGGACGCAACGCCTTTAAGAGAGTGTATTTCAAAATATATGGATGATCTTAGTCGGATGATTTAACAATAAAAACTCAAGAAGTAATTGCCTAAGGTAGTTTCATGCAATTGATTGATTTTAGGCAAAACAAAACTAGTGAATTAGTTCGCAGGAAATACTAAGCATTTAACGTTCCCGGAGTTTACGATAACTCAAAGGATTATACAGAACTAAACACTTTTCTAGATGAGTAAAAAAATAAAAATATAAAAATAATCATTAAAACCAATAAATAATTGTTAAGAACATATCAATAAACGGTTGGGTTTCACCCCTTGCCTTAGCAAGACTTCTAGCAAGCCATAACACAAATAAAACTCTAAAAACTGTAAATAAACTTTAAGAAAACCTAAATTATGTTCTACAGCAGCTCTCCTCTAAATTTTTCCCTAAAGAGCCTTTAAATAGTTCAAGGAATCCTATTACAAGTTGAATTCCTGTTTGGAGGAAATCCCAGGTTTTTAGGCTTCACTTAACCGACGTTTGTGGCCTATTTAACTTTAGAATTAGGACTTTTGGTAACTATAAAGTTGTAGCCCTTTAAGTTAACTTTCCAGGCCAACTTGAATCATCCCAATTGGACATCTGAGCCAAAAGTTATGCTCCAAATACTAACTGATATGCAGGCTGGAATCCTAATCCGAAATGGACTTGGATTAGATACAAATTTCTTTTGATTCCTTGCTCCAATTGAACTTGAATTTAATTGGTTTGGCCTTCTTTTATTTCATCATGGCCCTTGTAAAAGTAAAGTCTATTAGCTTTCTTCTTTGCACAAATCCACTTATTTAATTTCATTATCCTACAAAAGACAAATTCATGCATTAAAATTCAATTAAGCACAAAATTGATTATTCAGTAATTTTTTTTTTTTGAAAATCTGGGGGGGCCACTGCCCCCCCAGGTCCAAGAATAGCTCCGTCTCTGGCGTGAGCCAAGCATCAATTTCAAGCAAGCTAGCATCCAGTCCTTCTTGTCTCGGTGTCCGACGGATTCGAGCAACAGTGGTCCTCTTGTCACCTCTAGACTTCGGGCTTGTAAGCTTCATTAGCACATCCATTCTACTATCCCTTGTCTCGCGACCATGGTGTGAGTGCTTCATCTGCGCAACCTTCTCACTACCTTCGTCTTGCGGCCATTAGTGCGGGAGCTTCGTCAGCGCATCCATTCATCAGTGTGAGAACCTCGTCGGTGCATACTTCTGACTCCCTTTGCCACTGCCTTCGTCCCGCGATCATTAGTGCAAGAGCTTCTTTAGCACATCTTTCATCAGTGCGAGAGCATCATCGGTGCACCCTTCTGACTTCCTTTGCCACTGCCTTCGTCCCGTGATCATTAGTGCAAAAGCTTCGTAGGCGCATCCTTTCATCAATGCGAGAGCATCATCGGTGCACCTTTCTGACTCCCTTTGCCACTGCCTTCGTCCCGTAATCATTAGTACAAGAGCTTCGTCGACGCATCCTTTCATCAGTGCAAGAGCATCATCGGTGCACCTTTCTGACTCCCTTTGCCATTGCCTTCGCCCCACGATCATCAGTGCAAGAGCTTCATCGGCGCATCCTTTCATCAGTGCGAGAGCCTCGTCGGTGCACCCTTTCTGACTGCCTTCACCATTGCCCTTGACGGTACTGACGAAGTTCATGTACACACGGACGATCCCATCGATACGGACGAATCCAAACTCTGGCTAGGTGAGTCGATTATATGCTTTACTGACGAATATATCCAGACCATTCAATGCAGGTAATCAAACCCAAAACGGTAACAGAAATAGCTGTACAATCCGTTGAAGGACAGTGATGGCACATTAAACAGCCCCAGACGTTACCAAAAGGAGCATAAAGACCTCCATAACTACCCCAATGGCTAGAAGCCATAAGAACATATATAAGTCTTCCACATTGCTGAAGAACAGGTACATACACACAAAAAAAAACACTAAGAGATCCTTCTGATTCTTTCCGATTACATTGTTCCTTTCCTAGAAAGCTTCTTTTACTGACTTTGGCATCGGAGGCGTTGTGGCAGGCACCACATCGGTGACCATCTCCAAGGGTTGAAGAATCATCTCAGTCCGACGAACAGTACTGACGAGTTCACACTCATCAGCCCTGGTGGTACGAGAGCTTTGTCGACGCATCCTTCCATCATTGCGAGAGCTTCGTCGGCACATCTTTCTCACAGCCTTCATCACTGCCTTTGTCTTGCAACCATCGGTGCGAGAGTTCCGTCAGCACATTCTCCTCACTGCCTTTGCCCTTGCCTTCGTTTCACAACCATCAGTACGAGAGCTTCGTCCGCGCATGATTCCCGCGGCCATCGTCTTGCAACTATCAGCTGTCCTCTCTAAGCCGTGACATTGAGCCTTTTGACTTTAGGTACTCCCACTCCCTGTATTTGTCGAGCTTAAATTGTCGCAATGTTTTTTGACGCTCCTGTAAGCAATGAACATGCACTAGTTCTGTGTGTCCCACTTGGCACCAAGAAATATTTGCTTGTTCATCGACCCCACTTCTATAAGGGAGAAGACCCCACTTTCGTGATTTCCATAGCTTTGCATGTAATAGCCTATGCCATATTATTGACACGCCCCACACTTTAATTTCACGAGAAGCATGGTGGCTTCTTTGTGGTTTTGAATTTGAATACTATATTTAATGGTTAATAAGCCACGGTGCACGTGACCTTTAGACTTAGTATACAATATGCAAACTTCCACTTGTATGTTAATATAACTTTAGGTGCTTGAAGGTTAATATAGCTTGCTTGTGGTTTTTAGTCTCAATGCCACAGGCCCTCTTATTTAATAAGCCAGGACCGCACGTGTTTCTTCTTCTTCTTCTTCTTTTTTTTTTTTTTTTTTTTTTTTTTTTTTTTTTTTTTTTTTTTTTTTTTTTTTTTTAAAGAGCATTTGAATGAATAAGGTATTCATCCCTTCCTAGAGTGTTGGTGTATGGCTACGAACACATTGCACATGTCTGTAGGAGAAGTCTCCATTAGCTTATGGGACTTGCATTCGATAGGTGGGCTTCCCGTGTACAGCTCATTCTATGAAGAGGTTGTTTCGAACTCAAAAGACATATTATCTCTCCCCTCATGCTATCATCATCTATTTGCCGCCTTCCATCACCTTAGTCTTGAGCTTGGTGGTTCGCACTTGGTCACTACGGCCTCATGGGTGAAGTTTTGGTTCCGTGGCAAGTCTAAATATCAGAAACCGCCGACTAGAAGGTCACTAAAGAGGAATGCAAGAGGCAAGCAATCTCATAACCCCTTTGGTAAAATTGATGCCCCCAGAATTCTAACTAAAGAAGATGAGGCTCCCTTTAATGTGCTCGAAGTGGAGAGAAGGCTTACAGAAGAGACTTGGTTAGCTGCTTTGATCTCGTGTTGGCTGTGTGAGTTCGCTCTTCCCGATGGGGGACCAAACTTAATCAGGCCTGGTGTTTTCAAGAGCGCAAGTGCGATGGCTCGTGGTAAGAGATACTGCCTTGCAGTCACAATCCTAGCCAACATTTATAGGGGCTTGAATGAAATTGTGTCTTCTAAGACTCCTAGTAAATGTGATGCCACTTTTCCTGCACACTACTTGAATGCTTGGTTGGTCGAATACTTCGACACTCACTTTGAACTCGAAGGGTCTCGCTCAAAGGCTGTTCCACGCATGTTTAGATACTCCAGAGAGGGTGCAGCCAAGCATTACAACAAGGTTACGGCCCGTAAGCTATTTCGTGCCGTTAGTAGCTTCAAGTTTCATCACTTAGGCCTTTTTAAAGGCCATCAAGAGATTCTGGTGGATGATGACAAGCTACCTATCTCTTATGCAGATTACTTCATCAGCCAACGCTCCAGCTACTTGGCCTCTCGTCGCGAAAGTATATGTATAGCTGAACCATATAGCCCTCATCGCTTTGGTCGATAGTTCAGTTTCAATCAACACATCCCTGGGGAGTTTAATGAGGACTTTCACACCGTGACCTTAGAGCAAGTGGTATGCTTCTAGCACCGATGTCTTCGTCTTGTTACCAATTCAAAGTTCTTGATCCCTGCTTGCCCATCTCAGCATGGGGCTCCGTGCATGAAGGACTATATGAATTGGTGGGCTAAAAGATCTGATGGTTTCTTTTCAAGTAGGGCTGAGTAACCGATTAGGAATGTTAACCTGAGCAAGATAAGACTCAAAATAAAACAGCCTAATGAAGTAGTTGAGCCTGTGAAGCGCTGAAGCGATGGGAAGCCCTCTTTTGGGATTTCAGAGGCTACCAATGAGTCCTTAGGAGTAGTGTGTGTGGACAAGGTACATTCTCCTAAGCGTGGGCCTTTTTGCATAGTCTCAACACCTCAAGATGTGGAGGTGACCAAGGGTAAGGATGCATCAGATTCCGAGCAAAATAGTGGCAACTCAGATTCTCACTGGAGACGCAAAAGGCAAAGGGACAATCCTAGCAAGAATCTAGATCATGAGGGGGTCACCTAGGTGACTGACCGTGGTGTTGATATGGATTTGCTTCCCGACCCTTTTGGTGGCAGTGCACAAGTAAGTCTTAATTCTCTTTTCGATGATTTTGATCTTGAACCCATTAAAGACCTTTGTTTCCTTCACGATGACCTTGAAGCTATTTCTGGTATCCAAGAACTTTTTGAGAATGACAATCTTGGTATTCTTCCAATGCAGGATGACAAATATCCTTCAAAAAGAGCAGGAGAGAAGTGTACACCAGTTGCCACTAGCCCTTCTACGAGCGAGTTTTACATTCAAGGTCCGACAGCCTTTGATTTGGCTACTAAGGAAATTGACCCATCACATTCGGGGAAGACTAACGCCACTCTTTCTTCCGACCTTATTCACAAGCCTTCAAGGGACGTGACTCGAAATAAATCCATTATGTGTAGTTCAAGTATCCCAGCCACTTCAACTGTCACAAAGTTTGAACCTGATGGTTTGATTTTGAAGGCCGATCGATAGCATGCAAAAATGCTAGGAGGGGACCTAATTGAGAAGGTCGTCAAAACCCTTTTTACTCTTGTGACTTCATTTAGAGATAGAGTCGAGAAGATCCTTCAAGTTATCGCACAAATAAAAGTTGTGGATGCAACGCCTTTAAGAGAGCGTATTTCAAAATATATGGATGATCTTAGTCGGATGATTTAACAATAAAAACTCAAGAAGTAATTGTCTAAGGTAGTTTCATGCAATTGATTGATTTTAGGCAAAACAAAACTAGTGAATTAGTTTGCAGGAAATACTAAGCATTTAACGTGCCCAGAGTCTACGATAACTCAAAGGATTATACAGAACTAAACACTTTTCTAGATGAGTAAAAAAATCAAAAATATAAAAACATAATCATTAAAACCAATAAATAATTGTTAAGAATATACCAATAAACGGTTGGGTTTCACCCCTTGCCTTAGCAAGACTTCTAGCAAGCCATAACACAAATAAAACTCTAAAAACTATAAATAAACCTTAAGAAAACCTAAATTATGTTCTACAGCAGCCCTCCTCTGAATTTTTCCCTAAAGAGCCTTTAAATAGTTCAAGGAATCCTATTACAAGTTGAATTCCTGTTTGGAGGAAATCCCAGGTTTTTAGGCTTCACTTAACTGACGTTTGTGGCCCATTTAACTTTAGAATTAGGACAAAGTTGTAGCCCTTTAAGTTAAATTTCCATGCCAACTTGAATCATCCCAATTGGACATCTGAGTCGAAAGTTATGCTCCAAATACTAACTGATACGTAGGCTGGAATCCTAATTCGAATTGGACTTGGATTAGATACAAATTTCTTTTGATTCCTTGCTCCAATTGAACTTGAATTTAATTGGTTTGGCCTTCTTTTATTTCATCATGACCCTTGTAAAAGTAAAGTCTATTAGCTTTCTTCTTTGTACAAATCCACTTATTTAATTTCATTATCCTACAAAAGACAAATTCATGCATTAAAATTCAATTAAGCACAAAATTGATTATTCAGCATTATTCCAAAACCAATTATAAAATGCATGAATTAACTCAAAATAAGTATGATAATGCTTTCTAATAATGATATAAATATGCAAAATTAAGCTATTATCAATCATCATCATCCTTAGCATTAGAAGCCTTTGGAGTACGTGGAGGAGAATCAATGAAGCCACCCATGACCGCCTGCCACCACGCAATTTGGTCGACACGAACGTTCACCTAATACAGACATGTAGAAAGTGTATCAAGGCGAGCATCCATGCGCTGAAGCTGCACCATGATGTCTTTGAGTGACATGTCGCTCGTAGAAGAGGAAGGAGCAAATGTGGATGGAGCAGATCGGGATGGAGCTGAACAGGAGGGACGAGCTGTTGACCTAGACTGCCTCGACCTAAACTGCGCTTTGCTATGTTTAACGGTAGCAGCGTCTATGGCACAAATATGAGTAAAATGGTCAGACACTAGAAAGGGAACAAAAAAATAGCGTAAGATCCTCGTGATAGCGGAAGGAAAGATGAGCTTATCACGGGATGTCGTATCCTTATAGACATCTAAGATAGAAAGAATAAAGTGAGAATGAAAATCTATGGCAAGATGCTCAAGAAGGGACAACAAAAATTGAGCACGAGGCTCTATGATAGAGTTATAGTGAGAGAGAGGGTAAAGAACAAAATTCATAACCATGTTAAAAAACTGAGGACCTTTTGCAAAGTCCGAATAGTAAGTGAACTAATGGTCACCCCAATAAGAAGGGCGCTCACAAAAAGCAGATTTGAGCTTATCTTTGGACACAGTCCTCAGATGCTCACAACCAGGGTAGTCAAGAAACTCTACCCTAGGAACATGGAGCACATCCGCAACAAGCTGTGGTGGGACAGTAATGCGCGTACCTCGAATGCGAGTATGAAAGAGAGGTACTGAAAAATCAAATCCATGCATTTTGGAATAAAACTCCTAGATTAGCACAGATGGACATGTGACTGGGACATCACACAGTGACTCCCAACCCCGACTGTGAATGACATCGGGTAGGTCAATGTTGGCGAAGTCCGCCAAAATGACTCAGCATTCAGAATGAATGTCTCGTCGAGAAAAGTTCTCCGAGAAAGCCTTTCAGGCATCCTTATCACAGAACTGAATATGAGAAGGAGTAGGATTAGATGAAGTCGATGCCCCGGAACGAAGAGGGTTTCGGGACGGAGCAGACTTACGTTTAGGTGCCATAGACATGACTAATGTAAACAGAAAAGAGAGGGAGAGAGAGAGAGAGACAATCAGAAAAATCCCAACAGATTTCAAATATAACAAGTATATTGAAAAAAAGAGTACGTATGCATGAGAAATGCATGAACATGTGACATGCAAAAAGAAAAAAAAAATCATGGGCTCAGCCCAATATCCTACCAGCACACAATTAACTTGCGCACATCTAAATGCATGATAATACTGTTATAATGCATATGTGATAAAATGAATGAGATTTTAAACTCATTTCAGCAAAAACCTATCCCAAAATTTCAACAAAAACTCAACAATTTTGAAAAACCCTAAAATTTTTCAAAAACCCCAAAACCTAGGTTTCAAAACATGAAATGCATGTAAATGAGAGATTAAAAACATACCAAGTGAAGAAAAAACCTTGAGAAAGCTTGAAAATCACTTGGAAAGAGGTTTGGAGTGAGAGAGAGTGTTTAGGGAGGTGAAAGGATGGATTTATCGAGAGAGAGATCGAGAAAAATGAGAGACGGATTGCGCTGGACCTTTATATAGAAGGTCAGTAAAGCTCGACAGATAGAGGTGTCGAGACAGGGGTTCCATAGCTTGGATTTGAGGTTTAGGGGCGTGGATGTAGCTTTTTAGCTACAATCCACACCCCTTTCTCTTTATTGCTTTTCCTTACTTCTTTTTGCTTATAAAATGCCTTATTTGCTTTTTCCTAGCATATCTACTTGCTTTTTGCCATGATTTATCGCTTTGATATTGTTGACCTAGCCTTCTTAGGCTAGGATACGTCTAAATTTAATATTTGTGCTTAGATCCACATGATTTTAGGCTCTTCGCCATGTTTATGCTTGATCTACATGCCTATTGTGTTCTTTGACATATTTGTGCTTAAATCTATATGTTAGCTCTTAGATCTATGTTCATATGCTTAGATCTACATGTTAGCTATGCTTAGATCTATGTGTTTATGTGCTCCGTGCCATGCTTGTGTGCTTAGATTTATGTTGGTTGTTATGCCATGTGCTACTTTAGCCCTTTTGACTCTTGATATCTCTCTTTCTTGTGTTTTGGCCCTTTCAGTGGGGAATAGATGTAGATCCTATGGTCTAGGCCTACATCCGCACACCTAGGCCTATATTAAAGGGTTTAGATCATTTCCTTTATGCATATCCATGTTTGCATGCTTACTTCTATGCTTTATATCCATGTTAGCCTCTCTAGATCTGGGCTTTGCCATACTTTGTGTCCTCCATGGGTTTGTGCTTGTGTGGTTACATCTATCCCTCATAGGGTTTATTTGGATGTGACCACCTATGATTACACCTCTGTGGTGTTGGTGTGCTTGCCTTACACCTTCCTTCGCTTCGTGTGATGTTGATATGCTTGCCTTGCTTACTTTATGCCACCCATTTGGCTTTCTTTACTTCCATGCTTCCTTGTTGCATGCTTGCCTACATGTTCATGCATGAGTCTATGTGTCATCCATACTTCAATCCAATGGAGCTATGGACACTCGATCCAAACCTACATTTGTCCTCTTAGGACACCCCTTTTTGTTTGATAATATGTTTTTTGCTATTTCATATGCTTAGCATGCTTTGTTTGCCCCCGTTTGACTTTCTTTGGTAGTATGTTCTTTGCATGCTCTCTCTATCTCCTTTGTTTGTTTCTTTGCTTCTCTGCTGGCTTATTTCTTTTTCCTTTGCATCTACACACATGGAGTGAGGATACTTGGAGTAAGGGTGTGACTTCCTAGGCGCGAGCAAAAAGGGCAAGGATGCAAGCAAAATGATGCAAGCCCACAAAGGGCAATGACCAATAGATTAGGGGGCCTAGCCCCTCTAGAGTGGTCTTCTTTTTCCTTCTCTTTAAAGCCTCTTCTCTAGAGCATGTATTAGGGTCCCCATCCATGTACCCCCTTTTATCTTCCTGCTATTTGCTTGGGCCGTGTTCCCTGGGTATGGCAATGTCTGTTTTACATTTCCTGTACCTTGCTGGGCCATACTCTTGGAACGTTGGCAATGTCTAGTTTACTTTCTCGCTTGGTGTGATGGTATTGTGCATGATGTATGTATATCTATATCTGCTTGTATATGGGTAATTGTGCACTTTGTATGATGGACTCTTATGGCTACATGAGCGACCCTCTCTAGTCGTGAGAGCTCTTGACCTTGAAGTATGGGTATGTGCTCAAGGTGATTGTCGTAGGTGCATATTCATAATATATTATGTGCAGGATCATCGCGGTGTGATTGTCTTGATCCACGTCACCAAGTGACATTGGTTTCCTTGTGTATGTGACACGTATCAGTGTGTTCTAACACTTTGGAGGGCTTCGACTGGTTATATTGTGAGCTCGTTGATACGCACCATATACACAGATGTGAAACCCTGCTGGATTTTCGCTTTGAAAATGGGGCATCCCCATTGCTATATTCTCACATCAAAAGCTTGGTGAGAATAGCGTTTAGTGTGCTATGACACATCTGAGGCGAAGCATTGTTGGATTTTCGCCATGAAAATAAGGCGAAATGCTATCGGACCGTGGAAATCTAGCAATAACTTCAAAACACACTTGGAAAACATTGATCGGGACCACACTCATCTCAAAACCAAACCTCAAAGCCTGACACATTTAAAGTCCTAAAAGCTAATGCCAATAGCTTTTTTTCAATTGCCAATGTTCAAAAATTATGATTTTACCAAAACAAAGGACTATCTCCGGACAGGTATTGTGGGGTGCCTAACACCTTCCCCACACGTAACCAAACTTTCGAACTCAAGAATCAAGATTTTTTGCCCATCCACATTTGATTACTGAAAATGACATTTTTCTTAACCTAGGATCGGTAATAAAATCAAATAGAATCAAGTGACCAATCACACCTTAAAAAAAACCCAATGATTGGTGGCGACTTCGCTTGCCCTTGGTAATATCTTTAAAATCGACTCAAATTCTAGTCACACACCCAAAGTACGACACACCTCCATACACACAACGCATGAGTGTCACTGCGATGGGCGGTCGACATGAAAGCCGCAAGGCCAGGCAATGACAAAGGGCATTATTATTTATGATCTTTTATATTCACTTTACTTCCTTACTTGTGTTTCACATTTCTAGTATGCTATGGCTTCAAATACAATTGGAGGAAGCTTAGGGTTGGTGCTATACTTAGACTTGCTATTTGGAAATTTTCAAAATTGTCTTGTTTTAAATTGTGTTCTTTTAAGTTTTGTAATAATATTATTCAAGGGTATTGTTTTACCTAAATTGATTGTGTTATGTATTTGAGTCTTAAAAAGCTATGTTAAGCACTTCTTTAGCAGTTTTTGTGTCTTCAACTTGATCTTTAATTACTATTTTACCTTAAACCCTAAGAGTCCATGACACTACAAGGGTATACATGTCTACACCTAAATGAAAATATAATAAAGTGGGTGACAAATAACTGAATATATGCACAAAGGAGGAACATTTATTCCCAAAAATTTTCAAAAACCAAAAAGGAGTGAGACTCATAGGATCCTTGCATCTTGGCCTTGTATAGTATGAAGAAAATGGAAAATATTTTCATTGCATCAAAAGATAACTTTGTCTCAATTTTCCATGTATCAAAATAGTGAGGACCTTTTCGAACACTCAAAACAATTTTTTTTGGGTAAAAAAATATAGGGTTTCAATTGGGTTGAATTTCGATTGGCACAAGATTTTGGAAGCTTTCTTGGAGGTGGGAAAAATTGAAAATTCACCTATATTTTTTTATTTAAAAAAAATCATTATCCTAAATTTTTTGGGACCTTTTTGTAAATTATTGGGACAGGCCTAATCCTAGAGCCAGCCTGACCACATATAGATAAACCAACCAGTTAATGTTAGAATTTAACTCCATAACTCAATCTTTTTACAGGACCTTTTTCTTGTTGACACTTAGTTATAAAGCACTGAGAAGTAGGAAACTCACTTCAAAATCAATTTGGTTCCATTGACCATGACACATCAGTAGAGTATGGCTCTAGAATGGTATATTACAAAACCAAATAGCCCTTTTGTTGCTTTGGTTCCAATATAATATAGGTTTAATTACTATTTTGGTTTCCAGATCCCTGATTAAAATTGTTAGAATTCGAACCTGCACTAATGCAAGGAGCATTAAAACCAAATTCATTTAAGATTTTGTTTCTAAATTTGAAATTATTTTTTTATGTTTAGGGTTTTAAGGGATTTGACTATGCATTTTCCATATCAATGTACTCCCTAAGCCCCATTAAAAAAAATGCTCTTGTAATTGTGAAAAAAAAGGTTGAATTGGAATAAGAATTACTATTATAAGTTGAAAATGCCTCCTCCCTTTGTTCCCTTTGTTTGGTGGTGATGCTAATCGACCTTAGGTGGTGAAGCCTAGCAGTGGCGAAGCCAAGAATTTTGAGTTGGGGGTGGGGGGGCAAACTATTCTGTCAAGATAAACTCAAATAAAAAGTAGACACTCCCCTAAAAAATCCACATAATATGTGTGTATGAAAATATAAAATATATAAATTGTTTGCAAAACTTCATCCATGTTTGACAAATCAATATCATAATGCTATAATTGAAGTGTCGTATGAGCTTTTTTTTTTCATGATTTAATTTTGAGAATAGGAAATTTCAACCAAATTGCATATATTATCAATGTTGAATGATTTGAATGCATTAATTGGATTTGAAATTGAGCTAAAAATTAGGGGTTCCACCCTTCAACTATTTACTCACAAAACTTACTACCTAATTATTTCATTCTATTACAATTGTATATCAACTCTAAACTCTCTCTCTTTTTTCTTTTTCTTTTTTTTTGGGAAAATTACTAAATTATTTGATCAATGCTTTCTTTTGGGGGGCCAACTAGTATTTTTTTTTTCATACAACCTTAAATATTTATAAAATATACCTAAATTGTAAAAAAAAAAAAATTAAAAATTAAAAACTTTGGAGGGGCCAAGGCCCCCCCAAGCATACATGTGGCTCCGCCACTGAAGCTTAGGGTTTGCAGGAAGATTCTAGGTGATGAAGCCTAGAATTTGTTCTGTGGTTCCTTTTGTTCCTCTTCAATCTCTATTTTTCTATTGTGTTCTACATCAAATATGCAGGGGGCATTAAAACCAAATTCATTTAAGATTTTTTTTTTCTAAATTTGAAATTATTTTTGAATTTGAATTTAGTTTTTAGTGTTTTAGGGTTTTAAGGGATTTGACTATGCATTTTCCATATTAGTGTACTCCTTAAACCCTATCCAAATAGTGCTCTTGTAATCGTGAAAAGAGAGTATGTATCCTTCCTCTAGCATATTTAGATGGTGCACTATAGCTTCAAATTGACCTTTTAATTAGGCAGACCTGATAAATTAAATTGGATATGACTCAATAATCCTTCCAAACATGAATGAAAAAAAAAAGGGTATGGGTCATAGAAATAACTAGGGGTGTGCATAAACTGATTGCACCGTTGCTACCCCTAGAATCAATGGAGCTGCACCACTCAACATACCAGCCGATAGAACTAAAATTGGAGATTAAAGGCTAAAGTCCATTTTGATGCTAGTTTGATGAAGCCGATAGAGCTGGGAAGGGTAAAACAATAATTAAGAACCAAACCGCGTCGAGCTTTATATATAAATCTTCACAAACACTTCAAACCCTTTGATTTTTGAAGTTCATAACTCTTTCTCTCTCTCTCTTAAAAACCCTAACCTAGCCGCTGGAGCAAACCCTTAAGCTCGCCATGACGAACCCACACCAAACAAACCCGAGCCTTAACTATCGCTGCCATCTCTCTCTCTCTCTCAAATCAATAATCTCTCAGAATCTCACTCTCCTTTCTCAGACACAGCAGTGACACCACCACCACCACACATACACAAGCTCTCCTTATTCCTCTTCAAGCTCCAATCTTCAACACCACCGCTCTCACAAGTTTTGATCTTAGGTACATTTTTTTGGCGTTTTGAACTTTTGATATGTTTTTGTAGGTTTTGATATTTGTGGTTACAAAGTTTTGATTTTTTGTGGGTTCAATTTGATCTATGTTTGATGATCTTTGATCGGTGGGCTTGAATTTGTGGATCTACTTGTCTTTTGATCTATGGGTTTTGATCTTTGTGGTCACTGAGTCTTTGATATGAGTTGGTTGAGTGAGTGTCTGATATGTGGGTTAGTCTTTATGGGTTTGAAATTGATTGCTCCGCACCGCATTGATGGAGAAAAACCGCACTGTTGTAGGTTGGAAAATTGACCTTAGACGGTATGCAACATGATGAATATGGGAAAACTAACCTCAAAGGTCTAGTAAAAAATTTGGGAAAAAACCGAAACAACTGAACTGTGCACACCCTTAGAAAAAACAATAATATGTTTTACTCCAATAAGTTTCTAGCCCGAAGCCGATTTGACCCAAACTTGACCGAGTTGAACTTGTACCCGACGTGACTTGTTCATCAAGCCTTTATTACAAAGTTTTAAACTTAATTTTTGTATTGACTCATTTTTAATGTATGTCTGTATACTAAATTTTCTATATTGTAGAGAGGTATTAATGACATTACTCATCAACTTAACAAGCAATTCTCAAATATAAATATTTTTAGTGCCAAATCTATACTACATAACATGTTGGGTAAATTAATATCCCCCCCCCCCTTAAATTATGAGTTTGGATTAGTTTTTTCCCCTCCTAACATTATAGCTTATTTGCTTATGCATATCTTTTAAAAGCCTCAATTTTAAACTAATATTTTTTAAAGTAAAAAAAAAAAAAAAAAAAAACGTATTTTAGGCGATTTTAACCTTATTTCATATTTCATGTATTCTTTTGTATAGTTAATTATTAGGCTAGCAAAGTATTTGAATTAATTATCAAATTATAAACTTGAAGATTTTTGTGCTATTCAACTCCTTTTTTCTTTTAGTGTTTTTTTTTTTTTTTATGTGAAAAAATATAAGATTAGAAAGTGAATAGCATTCACTTAACTTATAGAGAGGTTATATTTGAACTTATTCTTCTAATTTCTATTGCAACTATGAAACAAACATTTTTAATCGTGAGTTGACGAGTCTTGTTCACGGTATCGTGGTGAACGTTTCTATCATTTGCTTTAAAAAATATAATGTATTACAATTTTCTTTTTTTTATATGATTCATTTACTTATTTTTCTTGCTTACTATGCTATTTGTTGTTTAACAATCGTGATCCATTAACATCAGTTTTGGATTTAACAATCGCCTATATATCAAAATGCGACACATGTTTTTGCCAGAAAAGGACGGCAAAAATTGGTCATGTAATCATGTTGTTCGAGTACTGCGGGTCAGTAGGCATTATAAAAGGAGCTGTAAAATATGGAGCTTGTGTACGTAGTAAATAGGAAAATAGAAGATCTTATATATGTTAGTATAGTCCACTTGGCATTAGGGTTTTATTTTTTTATAGCAAATGGCTTTTTAAAACCTCAATTATATATATATTTTTAAGTATAAATATACTTTAACCCACTTTTAACAAAAAAAGTTAAATAAATTAATGCCAAACACATATATAATAATAGACTTGAAGATAAGAAGGAAGAATATTAACTATAACATCGATTTTTTAAAAACAAGTATCACAATTAGTTGCTTTATTAATTACAAAAACCAAAGACAATGATGCGAAAGAGAAAAGCTGCAGATTCTCAGTCGTAGATGACGACTGCTTTATTAACACTGAAACTCCATACACGCACGTAGGAGCTAGGACACACATCCTTTTCTATATTTCTATCTAAAAGTAACATATATATATATATATATAT
>NW_027069527.1:510861-563941 GCF_002906115.3 Quercus suber | reverse complement strand
ACATATATATATGACACCACCGCCATTATTGTCTTCCTAGCAACAACTTATGCAGAACCAAAGTATATTATGGTTCAGGCATCAAGCATAATATTATAGCAACACAAAGCAGCAACTTAATTATTTGGAACACAGTTACATATATTACTAAGTATTAGTAAATCAATTATATCCTCCCCGCCCAGCGGTCTGGTAGCTGTTGTATCCTCCTCGCCCGGTGGTGTTGTAGTCCGCTTGAAGGAGCCTGCGTCCTACAATTAGGAATATTATGTTGTCAAATACTTGGATAGACACACAAATGTTGTAAATTTCTCTGTTTCCTTACCAAAGTTATGATCATTTAAAATTAAAAAAGAAAGGATAAATGGGCAGCCATAGAGTTTTATTTTTTTCCTTTTCTTGACCTTTAAGTGCTTGAACTGAAAAAAATGGTTGAGGTGCTTATGCTGTCACGAAGTTATAAAGTTAAATTTCATTGTTTTTGAGCATTCACAATGAACTCAATAATGTTCTAGTTAAAATTTTATTAGAAAGTCTTTAAAAAAAAAAAAAAACAATCTTTTTGAATTCACTCAATAGCAAACTCTCTATTCTTTTTTATAATCCGTATAAATATTAAATTTGTAGTATTATTATTATTTTTTACCAAACGTTATATTTTTCACACATTAAAAAAAGGGGGAAAAAAAAAAATTTACTTCTCACTTTCCCTCCTTCACCTCCCTTCAACACCATGATTGAGCCCACCGCAACCACTCCCACAACTCAACCCCTCAAGATCATGGTCGGAGCGGACTCCTTCTGGTGCGCCTTGAAGGACACCCTCGTCTCCCACCTCTACTCTCTCAACATCAAAGTCGAAGATCTTGGCACCTCCACCTACTACTCCATTGAAACTCTCGACCTCTTTTGCTTGCGGCGCTGGCACACACACAGAGAGAGAGAGAGAGAGAGAGAGAGAGAGATAGAGAAATGGACTTGACAAACCAAAATTTGGGAAAATGTTGGTTTGATGAGTTCATTGTTAATGCTCTTATAACTCCAATAGGTTAAATATATATATCTAAGTTATTAGACAATTTGTGCAAAACAGATAAACTTAGATTTTGAAAGGAAAATGCTAAAATTAGTGTTGGAGTCAGAATTTCGAGTTAGGAGAAGCCAGTGATTTATGGATTGTGGTTGTTTGGGCTAGCCGATATGTGGTGGGGTGGCCAAGATATTAGAGGGAGGAGGGGCCAAGTGTTAGCTTCCTTGAGACTGATTTGAATTATATCCTCATATTTTTACAATATATATATTCCTTTTGCAACTCAGGCAGGGACCTAGTGTGCATCCCTAATTATAACTAACTAGCCTTATTACAAGCGTTTCGCGCATGCGATGAGACTTTTTTTTTTGGTTAGTGGTCCTATTTTGTAGAAAAAAATTTATTATATATATATATATATATATAAAATTTTTATTTTGAAAATCTAATTTATAAGTGAGTAAATCAATTTGAAAATTAATAGAAGAGTTGTCGTATTTTTTAGACAATGTTTTAGTAGGAGATAGAGTGTATTTTTACCGGATTGTCCTTCAGTTTTGTCTGTATTTAAACATAGGGGTGTAAAGACATTTTTAAACTAAAAAATGAGTAATTCAAACAGGGAAAGTCCCTTAAATGATAGTATAGAGTATAAATACGAATTTTATTATGAAAGACTAAAAAACTATTCTAACATGCAATAAATTTGATTGATGCTATTTTTACAAAATACTGAATGAAGATTTGAATTATTTTTTATAATTGGTAATAGATAAATTCATAATTTTTTTTTAAAAAAATTTTCCTGTGATAGATAGGTTAGAATCTTAGCTTATGAAGTCCACTCCATAGAGACTAAAATATATACCAATCACTTTTTTGTGTATGTAAGGTTCAAAACTCAAATATTAATATGATGACAATTATACTAATTGAGCTAACTAAAATCTATATAAATTCATAAAACTTAACATAATGAAATTTGTAGTATTTATAGATACTAATTAGTATCACCCATTTGAAAAAGGGGCTAGCAAAGAAATTGCAATTTTAAAAATAAATAGAAAAGTTTAGCATGCTAAATGAAACGTTTGAGCCAAGTGGAATAAAAGATGCTCAAAGAAGGCCATTTTCTACAAACCAAGCTTAAGTTCTGGCACCGCATTAGGAACCACAGCAGTAGCCACCTCAATGGACACGAGGAACAAGATTGCAAGAAGAGCAGCCAAAAGCAAAAACTTTGCGGCCCTATTAGCAGCCATTTTTTCCATACTAATTTCAGAGGAAGAAGATAATCTTTGCTTAAGAAAACAAAAATCTAGAGTGAAGATTACAGGGGGAAGTGTTGGGCTATATAAGAAGTAAGAACACATATTTATAGGTCTAGATCGATGAGGATTCTGTTGAGATTAATATATTGGGAAAGCAACTGGTTACGATAAAAAGATGTGGTAGCTGGACTAGGGAAAATATACAACTTGGTCGATGCCGGTCAAGTTTATCAGTATAATATGGGTTTGATATAGATATGTATAAAGTTTGCCGGTCAATCTTCACTGTTATATATATAACGATAAATAGTATTTTCTCAGGCTCCTTTTACGTATACTCTTTCATATGATATTTACAGTTGTACAGGTTGAAACTAGGGGCGGACCCAGGTGGGTTCCAAGGAGGCTCGGGCGCCGGTCCTTTTTTTTATTTTTTATTTTATTATTATATATATAATTTTTGTAGTTGACCTCTTCTAATACCTTAGCCCCCTCCAACTAGTAACTATCTATCTCAAAAACTTAATAAAAAAAGTACAAAAAAATTCACAATAGTAATTGTACTTTAGTAAAAAACTATTTTACCACAAAAAATCATGTGTTATTGGAAAGTTAAAGTTAACTTTTTTCAATTATAGTAAACTGGTATAAATACTAATTAACTATAGTAAGTTGTTAAAATAAAATACAATATTTTATTAAGATTATCTTCTTGCCTTCAATTAAAAAACTTAAATTATCTCTTTCCTTTATTATTTTAATGAGTTTTTATATTATTTTAAATGAAGTGATAAAAAATAGAACATTTGATGTTGGGTATATTGTAAAATGATGTGGTAAAATAAATAAATTAGCTTTTTGAAGTGCTAAAAATTAAATTTTTTAGTACAATTACCGTGAATGCTTTAACTTCAACAAAAGAAGAAAAAATCCCTACTAGCCTAGTATTAAAAAAAACATTATTATTTTTTCTGTTTTTGTTGGTAGATGATTGTATTTTAATGTATTAAAAAATAACGATTTTGTGTGTTCATAATTTGATAATACTATATGGATGTCTATTTGGAGTGTTTTTTTTTATTTTTTATTTTTTTTTAACTTCCTCTATCTTGAAATCCTGAGTCCGTTCCTAAATTTAACACACATTTTTAAAAGACAAAAATGTGATATCCATACCATATTTAAGACTTCAAAGTGATTGTGAAATGAAGTAATGTATATGAGAAAATTATTATCTTATTATATTATTATTATGAGCTTAGTATTATTATGAGCTTAGGAGGCTTTTAATTTTCAAGCGCCTTAATATTTTCTTGGATGTATGTAATCCTCTGTTACATACACACCAAGTAATGAAGTAATTATTCTTTGAAATGACCCCAAAAAAGCTGCTTTAACCTTAAAAACTATTAGACATATCCCTTCCGACCTCTACGTTTTGTTAAAGTTGTAATTTACTACTACTATACTGTCACAAAAACCTAGGTTATCTATCCTTCTTTTTGTCTCAAAGTAGCTACTTTTCTCTAATTTCGGCAATTTCCAAGTCAGACCATCATAGCATTGCTTGGGAAGTCGTAGGAGAAAATTTGAATATATTCAATGTAAAGATGTATCATATACGCACTTTTTTTGTGAGGATTGGACACTGGATATATAATGAGTGCTCATGAATTTTTTTTTTCCTGCAAGAATGAGTCATTCCGCCACCCCCCCCCCCCCCCCCTTCTTCTCTCTCATATAGCACCTAGAATGCTTCATCGCTTGTATACATGTACTTTCTTTTGATTTATTTGTTTATTATTGCTTCATAATTATATATGTATGTCTTATAACTTTACACGTAGGATGGATATGTGTCTTTGAATTTTTTTTACGAGCGTAGTGAAAGTTTTTGGACCTCAAAAATTTCAGTCTAGAGATGAGCTTTTTTGACTTGAAACTTTATAGTGTCGATCAAGCTGTCGATCAAGCTGCATTCACTTTGTATGGGTAAATGTCATTTTCTCTCCGCTCCACTTATAGTCTTCTTCTTCAGATAAGTAGAGAATTTAAACACAGTCAAAGGAAACTACAGTTTTGAAGCAAGTAGCAAGAAACAAGAAACAAAAACTACCATGACCGTGTACTATTAGTTTATCAAAAAAAAAGAAAAAAAAAGACCATGTACTATTAATTAGACTCTATAGTATATTCCTAGCTGATAGTTAAGCTAAGCTTACGCATGACGCTTTGAAGTGGAACTCAGCCTCTTCTTCATATTTTTTGGTGGTGGATAGAGCATGTGTTGTGCCCTTCGTGAGCAGTTTGCTGGGTCAACCGTTTTAGAAGAACCTTTTTTTTTTTTTAACAAATTGTTTATATCAAAGGATAGGTATTATAGTGTGTTTGGTTGGAGGTGATTTAGGGAAGATGGAAGATGGAAGGGAAGAAGAGGAGAAAATATGCCATTTTCTCTTGTTTAGCAAAGGGAGAAAATAAAATAAGGTGGAGTAAAACTAGGGTTTGGGGAATTCATCAATGGCCCACAAATTGATAAATAATTTATTAAATTTATAAATTGCAATTTACACCTTTAAAAATTGGATTCATCTTGATTTTGTCTGGTAAAATTCTAACATTTTGAATTTGGAATCCTAACATCATATGTATTGCTTGCAAAAAGACTATTCTGTTGATGTCGACAATTGATGGTGTGTTTATTTATGTGCATCTTAACTCAAAATCATATAGTTTTTATGTGTTAAAACTACACCGTTTTATGAGTGTAAAAAGAAATAGAATAAGTTTTGATTTTTTTGTTATATTTCTTTCACATCTCTCTCTCTCTAACTTCCTTACACAACAAATTAAATCACAAAAACATTTTTGCTTTTGGCTGCTCTTCTTGCAATCTTGTTCCTCGTGTCCATTGAGGTGGCTACTGCTGTGGTTCCTAATGCGGTGCCAGAACTTAAGCTTGGTTTGTAGAAAATGGCCTTCTTTGAGCATCTTTTATTCCACTTGGCTCAAACGTTTCATTTAGCATGCTAAACTTTTCTATTTATTTTTAAAATTGCAATTTCTTTGCTAGCCCCTTTTTCAAATGGGTGATACTAATTAGTATCTATAAATACTACAAATTTCATTATGTTAAGTTTTATGAATTTATATAGATTTTAGTTAGCTCAATTAGTATAATTGTCATCATATTAATATTTGAGTTTTGAACCTTACATACACAAAAAAGTGATTGGTATATATTTTAGTCTCTATGGAGTGGACTTCATAAGCTAAGATTCTAACCTATCTATCACAGGAAAATTTTTTTAAAAAAAAATTATGAATTTATCTATTACCAATTATAAAAAATAATTCAAATCTTCATTCAGTATTTTGTAAAAATAGCATCAATCAAATTTATTGCATGTTAGAATAGTTTTTTAGTCTTTCATAATAAAATTCGTATTTATACTCTATACTATCATTTAAGGGACTTTCCCTGTTTGAATTACTCATTTTTTAGTTTAAAAATGTCTTTACACCCCTATGTTTAAATACAGACAAAACTGAAGGACAATCCGGTAAAAATACACTCTATCTCCTACTAAAACATTGTCTAAAAAATACGACAACTCTTCTATTAATTTTCAAATTGATTTACTCACTTATAAATTAGATTTTCAAAATAAAAATTTTATATATATATATATATATATAATAAATTTTTTTCTACAAAATAGGACCACTAACCAAAAAAAAAAGTCTCATCGCATGCGCGAAACGCTTGTAATAAGGCTAGTTAGTTATAATTAGGGATGCACACTAGGTCCCTGCCTGAGTTGCAAAAGGAATATATATATTGTAAAAATATGAGGATATAATTCAAATCAGTCTCAAGGAAGCTAACACTTGGCCCCTCCTCCCTCTAATATCTTGGCCACCCCACCACATATCGGCTAGCCCAAACAACCACAATCCATAAATCACTGGCTTCTCCTAACTCGAAATTCTGACTCCAACACTAATTTTAGCATTTTCCTTTCAAAATCTAAGTTTATCTGTTTTGCACAAATTGTCTAATAACTTAGATATATATATTTAACCTATTGGAGTTATAAGAGCATTAACAATGAACTCATCAAACTAGAGACTTAAGCTTAATCTTTTCTGTTGAAAAAAAAAAAAAAAAAAAAGGGTGACGTGGCAGGTCAGGATTGGCTGGCGTAAAACACACCTTTTATGCCAGCTCCTGACCCAATGTTTTCTCATACATAAAAGGAGCCTAAGAAAATACTATTTATCATTATACATTGGCGGCTCCACGTGGAGCTCAGGGTGGTCACAGGACCACCCTGGGCTGGCAAAAAATTTAATTATTACATATAAATTTTAAAATTATTATGATCTTACTATCCTTAAAATATATTTGTGACCATCCTAAAATTTTTTAGGCCAAACAAAATTAATTTTGGAACAAAATTTGGCAACAAACTTGATTGTAAACTAAAACTACAACTCCACTCAATAGTTTTTTATTGGATGTGAATTGTGAAGAAATTCACCATTGGATTACATTTTTTTTCTTATATCCTCCGTACTTGCAAAATTTCAAGAAGATCAAAAATCAATAATTATGTCATCAATCAAATCTTTAAATTTTGAGTTTTTGTAGTCTAAAATTACATAAAAATTTAAGTTTATAGATCAAATAATAAATAACATCCAATTAACATAAAATTTGATATGTATTTTAAGAACATAAAGAATATGCAATTCAATTGTTAGATTTTCAAAATATATAATTATGTTAATTTATTTAGTGAGAGTTGTTGCCAAACTTTGCCTTTAAATTTTGGCTCCTTTAACAATATACAAGGTCCTTAGAAACAAAAAGAAAAATCCCAATAAATTTTTTATCTAACTAAAGTTTTGAAAGAGATGTAACTTGTAACATTGATAATGAAACTATCATGCAAAGATTTCAAAATAAGAAATTTCTTAGAAGAAAATTGTCAAGTTCTGTGTGTGCGTGTGTTTTGGTCAATACATGAAGTTTTATTTTGATTAAATTTTGGTCAATAATGATAACCCTAAAAAATATTCTTGGATATATATATAGCAGTGAAGATTGACCAACAAACTTTATATATATCTATATCAAACCCATAAAATTGTCAAACTGTGTGTGAAGTTCTATTTTGATTAAATTTTGGTCAATAATGTCAACCCTGAAAAATATTTCTAGAGCAGCCACAGTCGTTATATATATTGCAGTGAAGATTGACCCGCAAACTTTATACATATCTATATCAAACCCATATTTACAAGCTGCAAAATTTGAAGTGTGGATAACAATGGAATGGGAAATCATGAAGGCGACACGTAATACTGATAAACTTGACCGGCACCAAGTTGTATATTTTCCCAAGTCCCGCTACGACATCTTTTTATAGTAAACAGTTGCTTTTCCAATATAGTAATCTCAACAGAATCCTCATCGATCTACACCTATAAATATGTGTTCTTAGCCCAACACTTCCCACTGTAATCTTCACTCTAGATTTTTGTTTTCTTAAGCAAAAATTATCATCTTCATCTGAAATTAGTATGGAAAAAATGGCTGCTAATAGGGCCACAAAGATTTTGCTTTTGGCTGCTCTTCTTGCAATCTTGCTCCTCATGTCCTTTGAGGTGGCTACTGCTGTGGTTCATAATGCGGTGCCAGAACTTAAGCTTGGTTTGTAGAAAATGGCCTTCTTTGAGCATCTTTTATTCCACTTGGCTTAAATGTTTCATTTAGCACGCTAAACCTTTCTATTTATTTTTAAAACTGCAATCTCTTTGCTAGCCCCTTTTTCAAATTGGTGATACTAATTAGTTGTTATAAATACTATAAATTTTGTTATGTTAAGTCTTACGAATTTATATAGGTTCTAGTTAGCTTAATTGTTATTTTAGCCTAATAATAAGAGCAATTATTATAAAGTAGACTTTATAAACTCATGAGATTCAAACTTATCTATCACAAGAAAAAAAGGTTTTATGAATTTATCTATTACCGATCATATAAAATAATTCAAATCCCCATTTAGTATTTTGTTAAAATAGCGTCAATCACATTTATTGTTAGAATATATAGTTTGTTAGCCTTTGATATAATAAAATTTGTATTGTTTATAATCAGGGATGCACACTAGGGCCCTGTCCCCTGAGTTGCAAAAGGAATATATATATTGTAAATATATAAGGGTATAATTCAAATCGGTCCCAAGGAAACTAACACTTGGCCCCTCCTCCCTCTAATATCTTGGCCACTCCTCCACATATCAACTAGCCCAGACAATCACAATCCACAGATGATCGGCCTCTCCTAACTCGAAATTCTAGCTCCGACACTAATTTTAGCATTTTCCTTCCAAAATCTAAGCTTATCTGTTTTGCATAAATTGTCTAATAGCTTAGATATATAGTTAAGCTATTGGAGTTATAAGAGCATAAGCAATGAACTCATCAAACCAATCTTTTCCCAAATTTTGTTTTGTCAAATCCATTTTTTCATAAGAGCATAAACAATGAACTCTCTCTCTCTCTCTCTCAGCGCCGCAGGCTAAGAGTTCGAGAGTTTCAATAGAGTAGTAGGTGGAGGTGCCAAGATCTTTGACTTTGATGTTGAGAGAGTAGAGGTGGGAGACGAGGGTGTCGTTCAAGGCGCACCAGAAGGAGTCCGCTCCGACCATGATCTTGAGGGTTCGAGTTGTGGAAGTGGGTGCGGTGGGCTCAATCATGGTGTTGAAGGGAGGTGGAGGAGGGAGAGTGAGAAGTAAATTTTTTTTTTTCCCATTTTTTAATGCGTGAAAAATATAACGTTTGGTAATAAATAAATAAATAATACAAATATAATATTTATACGGATTATAAAAAAGAATAGAGAGTTTGTTGTCAAGTGAATGCTCAAACACAGTGGAATTTAGCTTTATAACTTCGTGACAGCATAAGCACCTTAACCATTTTTTTTCAGTTCAAGCACTTAAAAAGTCAAGAAAAGAAATAAAACTTCTTGGCTGCCCTTTTATCCTTTCTTTTTTAATTTTAAATTATCATAACTTTGGTAAGGAAATAGAGAAATTTACAACATTTGTGTGTCTATCCAAGTATTTGACAACATAATATTCCTAATTGTAGGACGCAGGCTCCTTCAAGCGGACTACAACACCACCGGGCGATCAGGATACAACAGCTACAACACCGCTGGGCGATCAGGATACAACAGCTACAACACCGCTGGGCTGGGAGGATATAATTGATTCACTAATACTTAGTAATATATGTAACTGTGTCCCAAATAATTAAGTTGCTGCTTTGTGTTGCTATAATATTATGCTTGATGCCTGAACCATAATATACTTTGGTTCTGCATAAGTTGTTGCTAGGAAGACAATAATGGCGGTGTTGTCATATATATATATATATATATGTTACTTTTAGATAGAAATATAGAAAAGGATGTGTGTCCTAGCTCCTACGTGCGTGTATGGAGTTTCAGTGTTAATAAAGCAGTCGTCATCTACGACTGAGAATCTGCAGCTTTTCTCTTTCGCATCATTGTCTTTGGTTTTTGTAATTAATAAAGCAACTAATTGTGATACTTGTTTTTAAAAAATCGATGTTATAGTTAATATTCTTCCTTCTTATCTTCAAGTCTATTATTATATATGTGTTTGGCATTAATTTATTTAACTTTTTTTGTTAAAAGTGGGTTAAAGTATATTTATACTTAAAAATATATATATAATTGAGGTTTTAAAAAGCCATTTGCTATAAAAAAATAAAACCCTAATGCCAAGTGGACTATACTAACATATATAAGATCTTCTATTTTCCTATTTACTACGTACACAAGCTCCATATTTTACAGCTCCTTTTATAATGCATACTGACCCGCAGTACTCGAACAACATGATTACATGACCAATTTTTGCCGTCCTTTTCTGGCAAAAACATGTGTCGCATTTTGATATATAGGCGATTGTTAAATCCAAAACTGATGTTAATGGATCACGATTGTTAAACAACAAATAGCATAGTAAGCAAGAAAAATAAGTAAATGAATCATATAAAAAAAAGAAAATTGTAATACATTATATTTTTTTAAAGCAAATGATAGAAACGTTCACCACGATACCGTGAACAAGACTCGTCAACTCACGATTAAAAATGTTTGTTTCATAGTTGCAATAGAAATTAGAAGAATAAGTTCAAATATAACCTCTCTATAAGTTAAGTGAATGCTATTCACTTTCTAATCTTATATTTTTTCACATAAAAAAAAAAAAAAACACTAAAAGAAAAAAGGAGTTGAATAGCACAAAAATCTTCAAGTTTATAATTTGATAATTAATTCAAATACTTTGCTAGCCTAATAATTAACTATACAAAAGAATACATGAAATATGAAATAAGGTTAAAATCGCCTAAAATACGTTTTTTTTTTTTTTTTTTTTTAATTGAGGTTTTAAAAAGCCATTTGCTAAAAAAAAAAAAAAAAAAAAACCCTAATGCCAAGTGGACTATACTAACATATATAAGATCTGCCATTTTCCTATTTACTACGTACAGAACCTCCATATTTTACAGCTCCTTTTATAATGCATACAGACCCGCACTACTCAAACAAACATGATTACATGACCAATTTTTGCTGTCCTTTTCTGGCAAAAACATGTGTCGCATTTTGATATATAGGTGATTGTTAAATCCAAAACTGATGTTAATGGATCACGATTTCTAAACAACAAATAGTGTAGTAAGTACAAGTGGAAAATGGGCAGGTTGAGTCACAAATGAGTTGGGTCATAAATGGGTTAGGTGTATAATTACTTATTTATCCATTTATGACTCGTTTATATATAAATTAATTATTCATTATCCACCCAACTCATTTAATTAGTAACCCGCCCATTTAACCCAATATGATCCAAATAAATAAATAACTTGTTAAAAACTTTAAAAACAAAAATTAAAAAGTTCAAAAATCACTTTTCCTGTTTTTTCCTTTCATTTTCCCTTCACAAAATTCATTTCTCAGCAACCAAACAAAGCCACAAAGAGAGAAAAAATAAAAAATAAAAAAGACTTTTCTTTTTTTTCTCGGCAACGAAACAGAGTTTGAGAAAATATTACCTAAAGAAAAAGAAAAAGAAAAAGAAAAATAAAGCCCTAGCAACATCATATAGCTAAGGAAAGCCCAATAAAATTCATGAAACACGGAGAAGTTAAAAGGAGGGAAAAGGTTTTCATGGAAAAACAAAGCTTTCCCGAGAAACAAACATGGGGTACATTGAAAGAGCTTCTACTAGCTTGCGGCGTCCACCGTTTCGGCTGGGACTCCTTCAAGCTCGTCAGATTCCGACACTGATTCCACAAATAGCTTCCTCAACGGTGACCAGAGACTCAAAGAATTGACCCTGGACTTCAAATCTCCATCGTAACCGCCATCAAACAAAAGATCTCAGTTAAATATCAGAAATATCGACCAGATCTAACCGTTAATGAAAACATCGTTCGCCGATATCGATAACCCATCTGGATTCTTACAAGAAAACGAGAACGCCAGCGAACATAACCAGATTCGCCAAAGATGAAGCTGATACACTACCTTTGGTGAACTTTGATTCCATTCCCGTTCTCTCTCTAGAATTTCCTTTTATTTGGTTACTAAGAAAATCTGAAGGAAAGTGTTTAGGCATAGAAATCTAGAGGTTAAAGTATTTGGGAAAGTGTTTGGTTACTGAGAAAATCTGAGGGAGAGTGAGACTGAGAGGGAGATTGAGGTCATACTGTTTATTTAAGTTTTAGATTTTAGATGAGTTTGGGTATTAGTGGGTTTATTTAATTTTAAATTTTAGATGGATTTAGTAAGTATTAGTGGATTTATCCATTTAGACTCATCTAATTAAATAACCAAAAGGGTCTTTATCCATTTAACCCAAATACTCAAATGGGTTGGGTTAAGACTTATCCAAATAAAATGGATAATAGGCGGGTTCATAGATATGGATAAAAATTGCCACCCCTAGTAGTAAGCAAGAAAAACAAGTAAATGAATCATATAAAAAAAGAAAATTGTAATACATTATATTTTTTTAAAGCAAATGATAGAAACGTTCACCACTTTAAGCAATCCACTGTATCCACATAAAGAAATACTACGAACAAGACTCATCACCTCACGATTAAAAATGTTTGTTTCATAGTTGCAATAGAAATTAGAAGAATAAGTACAGATGTAACCTCTCTATAAGTTAAGTGAATGCTATTCACTTTCTAGTTAATCTCGTATCTTTTCACATACGGAAAAAAAAAAACACTAAAAGAAAAAAGGAGTTGAATAGCACAAAAATCTTCAAGTTTATAATTTGATAATTAATTCAAATACTTTCCTAGCCTAATAATTAACTATACAAAAGAATACATGAAATATGAAATAAGGTTAAAATCGCCTAAAATACATATTTTTTTGGTTTATATTTTACTTTAAAAAATATTAGTTTAAAATTGAGTCTTTTAAAAGATATACATAAGCAAATAAGCTAAAATGTTAGGAGGGGAAAAAACTAATCCAAACTCATACTTTAAGGGGGGGGGGGGGGGGATATTAATTTACCCAACATGTTATGTAGTATAGAATTGGCACTAAAAATATTTATATTTGAGAATTGCTTGCTGAGTTGATGAGGAATGTCATTAATACCACTCTACAATATAGAAAATTTAGTATACAAACATACATTAAAAATGAGTCAATACAAAAATTAAGTTTAAAACTTTGTAATAAAGGTTTGATGAACAAGTCACGTCGGGCACAAGTTCAACTCGGTCAAGTTTGGGTCAAATCGAGTTCGAGCTAGAAACTTCTTGGAGTAAAACATATTATTGTTTTTTCTAGGTGTGTGCACAGTTCGATTGTTTCGATTTTTTTCCAAATTTTTTATTGGACCATTGAGGTCAGATTTCCCATAATCATCGTGTTGCATACAGCCTGAGGTCAATTTTCTAACCTACAACAATGCGGTGCAGAGCAATCGGTTTCAAACCCATAAAGACTAACCCAAAACTCATATCAAAGACTTAGTGACCACAAAGATCAAAACCCATAGATCAAAAGACAAGTAGATCCACAAATTCAAGCCCATCAATCAAAGATAATCAAACACAAATCAAATTGAACCCACAAAAAATCAAAACTTAGTAACCACAAATATCAAAACCCACAAAAACATATCAAAAGTTCAAAACGCCAAAAAAATGTACCTAAGATCAAAACTTGTGAGAGCAGTGGCATTAAAGATTGGAGCTTGAAGAGGAATGAGGAGTGATAGACCAAGAATGTATTGACCCCTTGTGATATATTAATTGATTAATTAGCCAAATTTATTAATTAATCAAATTAATATGCAATATACATGGCAGCACAAACAAATCACCAAATAACTAAGTATGCAATGGAAATTAAGTTAACACGGTGATTTATTTACGAATAGGGAAAACCTACACAGCAAAAACCTTACCGGGTGATTTTAAGGTCACCACTCTCGAGAATCCACTATTATCAAAACAAGTGGTTACAAGTACGTAAAGGAATCTCAGTACCTTATACTAACCTACAATTGAACCCTTACCCCAATACCCAATTGGACTTGTTCTGTAATGACAATCTCTCCTTTCAATGCACGGCTCTCAGTACATAATTAACAAATAAATGCGCAGATCCTAGTACGCGACTTAATCATCAACTTGAGAAGGATGTTAGTTGTAAAGTTGTTTAGTTCATCACACGATGAAGATCAGGAAGCTCCTTGGTCACAAAATTGTTTGGTGTACAAACACAGCAGTTTCTTCAAGAGAAAGAAGAACTAAGGCAAACTCTATCTCCGATCACAATTTGTATGAACAAAACTTTGCTTCATACTTGCGCAACTGTGCATGTTTTAACTGCCCTTAAAATAATCCTTATATATATTTAGAGTTATGAGAAAAGAAAACCCAAACATACATTCATGGATTGGATGAAAATCAACTCTGAAAAACTAAACTTCATAAATCTTGAAAGATGCTTTATCTGTCGAGCCTCAAACTGAAACAGCTCTCTTAAACCCCGATAGATACTAGCTGTCGAGCTAGCTATCAAGATTTAATGAACAGTACTTCTTCACTTGATTCATGGACAGACTTGCATGGTTTTAACACTTGAACTTGAAACATATCCTAGATTTACCCAAATACAAGTAAAGTGCGTTTTGTCAAAGGATGAGCCAATTACGTAAAATGTTGATATATGTTTCTAACTTGAATCACATATGTCCTAATAAGGAGAGCTTGTGTGTGTGTGTGTGGAGGTGATGTCACTGCTATGTTTGAGAAAGGAGAGTGAGATTCTGAGAGATTATTGATTTGAGAGAGAGAGAGAGAGAGAGAGAGAGAGAGAGAGAGAGAGAGAGATGGCATAAACCCAGATTTAAAAACGTTCACAATATACTACTTATAGCAGCGAATTTAAAAAGGTCACTAAAAAAACGCCGCCTAAACCCAGATTTCTTGTAGTGGCGGCAATAACTAAGGTTCGGGTTTGTTTGGTGTGGGTTCGTCATGGCGAGCTTAGGGGTTTGCTCCAATAGCTAGGTTAGGGTTTTTAAGAGAGAGAGAGAGAGAGAAAAAGTTATGAACTTCAAAAATTAAAGAGTTTGAAGTGTTTTTGAAGATTTATATATAAAGCTCAACGCGGTTTGGTTCTTATCGTTTTACCCTTCCCAACCCTAACAGCTTCATCGAACTAGCATCAAAATGGACTTTAGCCTCTTATCTCCGATTTCAGTTCTATCAGCCGGTACGTTGAGTGGTGCAGCCCCATCAATTCTGGGGGTAGCAACGGTGCAATCAGTTTATGCACACCACTAGTTATTTCTATGACCCATACCCTTTTTTTTTTCATTCATGTTTGGAAGGATTATTGAGTCATATCCAATTTAATTTATCAGGTCTGCCTAATTAAAAGGTCAATTTGAAGCTATAACACATTCCAATTCTGAATAATTTGCGCACTGACAAGCATTGTGATAAAGTTACGTCTTATTCTTGAACGATGAAATGTCATAGATTACGATTACTTATACAATATTTTTAGCTCCACCTCTTGGCCTTTCTTGCAATTAATCTAAATAAACCTGACTACACTTTTTGCAATCCTACATACCACTAACTCTTCTTGATTTTTTACGAGAATATTATATGATTACGTGAATTACACCCATACGACAAGTACACATTTGGGCTCACATGTACTCAAGAAGTCTTTGTAAATCTATGCTGTGAAGCCAACACAACAGTACCAGTCCAAAATTGTGTTACCTACCCATGTATATCATTCAGTCAAGTAATCCATACAACTAGGGTCAAGATAGCAATTCACTTTATCCAGTGCTTGAATTCATATACAAGTTTACATGGACATGCTACGTCATGATGTCCCCCTTTTACGTGGTACATGACCCCTTCCGCACCCCCACAAAAGTTTAGACAAGTTCAAACATTCAAAGCACCACGAAACCGGCCATTTTATACCATTTCTATTATCTATTTGATTATTATCTATTATCTATTTGATTATTCCTCTCTACTCCATTGACTTTGCTCCCCTTAAATATTTAATGTACGCTCTAAATACACTTCTTGAGAACTAAACCAACAATGCTTGTATCACTATTACCATCATCATCATCTCCTCAAATAATTTCCCCTTTCTCTGTTTATCTCGATTCCTTGTTTACCTTTATTCATTACTCAGCATGGATCCATCAAACATCCCTGGCAGTAAATCATTCAAAAAAGAGATCCAAGGTCCTCGTCCTGCACCTCTCAGAGTACATAAAGATTCCCACAAGATCAAAAAACCACCACTAGCGCCGCAACATCCCTCACAACCACAAGTTCAGCCTCGCCCGCCGATCATAATCTACACGGTCTCACCAAAGATAATTCACACCAACCCTAATGACTTCATGAACCTAGTTCAACGCCTAACCGGTTTATCATCATCATCATCTTCTGCATATTCTTCCTCATCAGCGCAAGCAGCTCAGTCCAGTATTAATCCATCAAACAGCGGCGCACCATCACCAGCGGCTTGTTATGCAACGATAGAGAAGGCTAGGGACTTTCCTGAAGGGAAGAAGAAACAGCAAGCTGGGGAAGTGAGTAGTGTGGAAGAAATGGAGATGGTTCATGGGGTTGATAGGACGGGTTCGTTTCCGGGGATTTTGTCACCAGGGCCGGCTTCACTTCCTCCAATTCCTCCGAACTTTTTCGCTCCACCATCTGATCCTAGCCCGTTTACATCCTTCTTGCATGATTTAAGCCCCGCGCTTCAAGCCGGTAGCAAAAATTACCAAGAAGGTAGTTTCATGCTTAGTCCTTCAAACTTATTTTCACCTTATATGATTTCCCCAACTGCACCATCCTTTGATTTGTTCCACAATTTATTTGACAATTGATTTTCTTTTTGGTTCTGAAAGAAGAGAGGTATAGAGGTCTTTTTCGGTGTAGCTTTAATGCTGAAGATGATAGAATGGGGTACAAAACTCTAAAAGAAATTAATTTTGGTGTGGATGCTAGTTGGAAACTTATTAATGGCATTACCTGTTTCTTTTGTTCAAATACTTTAATTTGGTGGGCCATATGTTGGCGGCAATTGGCCTCAAATTTCATCTGTCTTATTTTGATTACATTCTTTGTTATGTATTGTGGCGTGTGATCTGCAACATTTACATTTTTTTTAATTTCTCTCTTCGTAATGCTTTTTGCACAAATTTTACACTTTGCTTCCTCCTCATCCCCCATGTTAGAAATTTTATTATTCTTTTTTTTTTTTTGGATAGATGCATTAATGCAGAATGTGGCAGCAGTGCAGGTGTGCTAGTGAATACTAATTTTCATTTGCCAACATATTATCTGGAAAAACAATTCAGCAACACTTTTTTTTTTTGGTTCTTTTAATCTTTGGTGGTTCATTATGAGTTAAAAACTCCCTCTTAATTAGGGGTATATTGATGCATTAAAAGTTCAATGACTTCATTGCCATTTACATAATTACATGCACGGCATTCAATCAAGAAAACCTATCATGTTGAACGGGGCCATTGAAGAAAACTCTAGGCACCTAAAACTAAGGTGATGAAGTATTAGCGTAGATTTGTTCTTTTAGTATCAATTTGTAAGATGTGGTGATTGACAGAGAACAGGTAATAGTCGCCAAGTGACTGATACATAAAAGTGATTGCCTTTCAGTTCATATTTTGCATTAAAATATGCAATTGTTTGTACCGGTAGTTTTTTTTTTTTACCTGGAGTTACTTCATCTAAATCTTTACTTCGTTTCTAATGCATGATGCCATATACCAATCTTACCATACAAATCTCTTGATAGCCATATCATGCGTTTAACCATATGGGGTAACTAATTTATAAAAGGATCGTGCCAACGGATACCCTTAGAGCAATAGTTAACAATTTATTTTAGAAAAAATTTGACACTACTTTTATGGAAAATTAAAAAAGTTGTCAAAACATTAATCGCTTTTTTTTTTTTCTTTTCTATAAAAGCTTTCTTTAAATAAATTATTAATCATTGTTTTAAGGGCATCCGTTAGCATTTTTCTTTATAAAAAATAATAATAATAATTAATGCCAGTGCAGTGTGGTTGTTGATATTTTTGTTATGTGTAGGTACTTTTGGGTTTTAGCCCAAATAGAAATATATTTGGTTCATCTTTAGGAGAAATTATAAGGTCCATTAGAAGCACTATTGAAGCAGTCCTCCGTGGTCCTTCTAACCAATAAAATAATATCATTTATACAAATATGACATCACCTAATGATTTTTTATTTTTTATTTATTGTACTGATTAGGAAGCTGACTCACACATTTGCATAGATGACATTATTTTACTAGTTGGCAAGACCACTTCAATAGTCCTCCAAATAGACCTAATAATTTCTCCCTCTTTAGGCTACTTTGGTTAGAGAAACGGCAATGCTTTGTTATAAAATCCTTATATGCTTGTTTTGGAGGGGAGATTTCATATTGTAAGTTGAGGGAAATGCCACATTAATTTTCTTAGAGTTCAAATTGGGGGAAATGTGAAATTATGGCTCAAATTGGGGGTAATTTAGGGAACATTCCATGGTATAATTTTTTTTTTTTTTAAATCTAATACCACATCAGAATTAAATTAGGCTGCATGATCTCCTTACTAGCCATGTTTACAAGAAATTTAATGGAATATGACAGAAGGACCAAAAGAGCTCATTCACACTTCGTTTGGGAGTTCATAAAAGAATGGAACGCAATGGAATGAGTTAATCATAAAGGAATATAAAGAAAATGAATGAAATGGAATTGAATGTATTTAAGGAATGGAATGAAGTAATCTTTTCTGGATATTTTAATATAAAGGAATAGAAATGAATGAGATGTAAATAACTTTATTTGGGAGTAACATAGAATGAATTTAATGGAATTATTTTACAACAATATTACAACTATACACCTATTTTAAAATAAATGGCAGAGTGTTTCAGGGTTATTTTGGGAGTTTGTGTGAAAATTTTACTAAATCTAATTTTATTCCCTCCAATTCCTCTCAATTTTGGGGAATGAAAATTTGAAATTTTAAGGGAAAAAAGAAAAATGAGTGTTTTTTTTTTACTTATTCCATTCTCCTACTTGAACTCCCAAATAAGTAGATGGTCTTTCAATTATCTCCGTCAAAACTCTCAAACAATGGAAGGGAATGAATATTCTTAATTTATTATTTTCATTTCATTTATTTCCCTCCTCCCTAAGGCTATTCAACAGACCCAAAGACCTAATGCACCCAAACAAACCGACTGGACCCAAGCCCACCACCTTCCAATCTGACCACTCTGATGGTTGGCAGCAGGACTTTTCCTCTAAAAACCAACACCGGCAGTCAAATGGCGGGTGGCGGGTGGCAGGTCTCCTGCTCCAAAACCCACTGTTTGACCGCCACCAGTTGAAGGCTTGATTTGCCAGATCCAATTTTCATCTCTATTCAGCAGTGGGTTGAGATTTGCTTCACATGATCAAATCAAGTTGAGTGCGGGTTGAGCCCAAACCCAATCCAACCCGACCCATGGACACTCTCACTCTTCCCAAACATAGTGTTAGGGGCTAAGCTCACTTTATACATTAGAGAATAAAACTACTCAAAAGTTAGACTTTAAAAATCAACTGTATATTTTTACCTTGATTTTTCAAACCTCTTATTGATAACCACTCCAATGCCATCAGTTTGTAAAATTGCCACAGTCCATCGTCAATGATGCCATTTGAACCCCCAAAATTGCCACAGACCATCGTTAATGATGCCATTTGAACCCTCTAAAAGCATTCAATCCGGCGCAAAAATAGTTGGTTTGGTCGGTGCTGCAATGTTTATTGACACCCCTAGTGGTTGTTCCTATTAGCTTATTGTCATCGGTAGTCCCGTTTAAAACTTTCAAATACTGCCTCAAAATGATATGCAAACCACGTTATAATAATTCAAAAATGAACAAACATGGAATAACACATTTATGGTTAATGGAAGCACATGCATTGACAAGAATAAACAATTAAATTATCTACACATGTACAATACAAAAAAAACTTGATTTAATATGAGTCCGTTGACTCTATAACTACATTCATGGGTAATGTTAAATTCTTAACGCTAACTAAAACCTACACTATTAACAATGTTAGAAATACTCAACTCACTTTTACAAACTAGACTTGATGAGTATCGGTAAAACAGTCGTCCAGTGTAAGGACGACCATAAACCGCATCTGAATTGGGATAACTCCCACGAGCAAATAATGAAAGGCCGTCCGTTGAGCCTATGCATATTAAAGTCAGAAGTTAATTCCATCAAGTTAGCTGACAACGAGTAAATGCGCCGGAACGGTTACAGAAGCTTTGATGAGCAAACGATCATGCATTATACATTAAATAGAACCTTCATTGCCATTAAAGCTGCAATTCACTCAGGTGAAAACGCCCAGAAAAGCATTAACAAGCACGAATGATTAACCAGAAAGCATACTATAAAAGTCTAGCCAACCCAAGTGAGTTTTTTTCATGAAAAACACAATATACTGCAACTATCCTATCAATTCAGAGCCATAATCTAACTTAGGCATCGTAGTGTCTATAGTTGGCACCACGCCATGATCTTTCATTTTATTTCTTATCTCTTTAACAGGTATCGCAGTTCGTCCATTGGCATTGATGAGGAGCATACTGACGAGGTCATATTCCGACTTCATTAGTTTGGCATCGTCTGTGAGGAAGGTCTCAACAAGCCATTGTATTCCAATCGACAAAGCTCCTTAAGACTAATGGAATCCGCTGTAACAACACCCCCGGATCCAGTAGTAATGGCTCAACAGATCCAAGCTCTAACAACCAATGTGAAAAAGCTAATGAAACAGAATGAAGAGTTAAAGCATCGAGCTCATCCTGAAGGCAACAACACTTCACTTCATTAATGTAGCCCTCGCAGACACGACGAAGAAGTTAGTAGCCCTAAGAACAGCAAGGGGAAAGATGCTTCCGAATACACCGAGCAATCTATGCATGGTAATGATCATATGATGAAAAGCCTGGGCAGGGAGTTAGACGAGGTGAAAAACACCATGAAGGGGAAGACGGCAATGAATCTCGATGGTATGCTCAAAGGAATAGATTCACCCTTCACTGCTAGTGTTCTGGAGTGCCCCTTGCCTCCAAAGTTTTGCCTCCCAAAACTAGAGTTCTATGACGGTACGAAAGACCCTCTTGACCACATAGGGGCTTTCAAGACAATTCTAAACCTCCAGCAGACTCCAAACAGTCCTTTCCCACCATTCTCAAGGGAGCTGCTAGAGTGTGGTTCAGTAAATTTCCAGTGTCTTTAATTACGAACTTTGAATAGCTTAGTGACTCGTTTGTCCAGCACTTCATTGGGGGGCAGTGTCACAAGAGGCCAAGCTCTTCCTTGCTGACTATAACATAGCAGGAAAGGGAAAGCTTAAGAGATTATGTGAAGCACTTCAACAAAGTTGTTCTTGAGACTGACAAAGCTGACGACCAAGTTATAATAATGACCTTTCATGCTAGACTCAATAATCCTGATCTCGTCTTTTCGCTGCGAAAAACGCCTCCAACCTCTATGAAAGACCTCCTGTTCAAAGCTTAAAAGTACATGAATAGGGACGATGCTCTCACTGCAAAAAGAACTGATGGGAAAACAGAAGAAGGAAGAAACCGGTGACTCCCAGGGTAAGAAAAAAGACCGCAGAGACCATTCCTCGGAAACTAAGGCTAGTAAAAGCAGCCTAGAAGTTCCAAAGAAAAGGTTGAACTTCACCCCACTGGTGATGCCTGCGAACAAAATCCTAATGCAAATTAAGGATGAACTCGGCTTAAAATGACCGAAGCCATTAAGCACATCCTTTAGGAAGCACCATCCGAAGAAATATTGTCGTTTCCACAAAGATCACTACCACTACACCAACAAATGTCGTGATTTGAAGGAGCGGATTGAGAAGCTGATTTAGAGAGGGAAGCTCCAAAAGTTCGTTAAGAGAGATCATCAGTCTCGATTAAGGGCAGAAGATAAGCATCATGACGACAATAGGGATTGATAATGGATGAGATCATCCAAAACAAGTCATAAGGGAAATAAGGATAATAATAGGCGGAATATTGCAAGGATCATGCAAGTCTCTGAGGAGGGCCTATTAGAGGTAAATTAATAGCTTCCACGTTAAGCATCCCTCAGCAAAGTATCGTCGCTTAGAGAATGATGACATAATTTTTTTCTGAACGAGATGAAAATAGGGTCAAGCAACCCCATGACGACCCCCTCGTCATTATGCTAGAAATCGAAGGCTTTAACACAAGAAAAGTACTATTCGATAATGGGAGCTCAGCGGATATTATGTACATGACGGCATACCAGCAGCTGAAATTAGACCTTAAATAGCTTTGACCTTTCAAGTCTCCTTTAGTCAGTTTCAGTGGAGACCGTACCTATCTAAAGGGCATGATCTCTTTATCAGTCAAAGCAAGGACGCATCCAGCTCAAGTAATAAAACAAGTGGATTTTCTGATCTTCGATTGTCCATCGTCATATAATGTGATACTTGGATGACCAACATTAAATCGACTCAAAGCTGCAAGCTTGACATATTGCCTCAAGGTGAAATTCCCAACCCCATTTGGGATTGGAGAAACGCGGAAACCAACTGCTAGCCCAAGAGTGTTATCAAGCAATACTAACTTCCAAAGAAAATCATGCCTGGATGATCGAGGAGGAGCCTGAGAAGCCTACCAAAGATTTGGAAGATGTGAAGCTGGTAAAGGGAGATCCTTCCAAAGTCACTAAAGTCGGAGGAGGACTTGACCCACCATTGAAAGACAAAATAGTGGAGTTCCTGAAGAAGAATCTGGATATTTTTTCCTGGACCTATAAGGATATACCAGGCATAGACAACAAGGTGATAGAGCATCGATTGAATGTTGACCCAACAAAAAAGTCCGTCCAACAAAAATGAAGGGTTTTCGCTAACGAAAGGAATAAGGCCGTCATGGAAGAAGTAGAGAAGCTCTTAACTGCCAGTTTTATCAGAGAAGTCTTCTATCCTAAATGGCTTGCCAATATCGTCATGGTTAAGAAGTCCAATGGAAAATGGCAGATGTGCGTTGATTTTACAAACCTCAATCGCGTCTACCCAAAAGACAACTTCCCACTCCCTAGAATTGACCAACTCACGGATTCTACAACTGGTCATGAGTTGCTGACTTTCATGGACGCCTTTTTAGGCTACAACCAAATTCACATAAACGAGGAAGATTAGAAGAAAATAGCCTTCGTCACTAGCCAAGGGTTGTACTACTACAAAGTCATGCCATTCAGCTTGAAAAATGCAATGGCTACCTGTCAGAGTCTGGTAAATCACATGTTCAACAAACAGATTGGGTGAAATATGGAGGTATATGTGGACGAGGATACCCGATGATAGAGAAGATGGCTTTTGCTCTAATTGTCATATCTAGGAAGCCTCGTCCATATTTCTAAGCTCATACCATCATTGTCATAATGGACCAACCCATTCGGAAAGCCATGAGCAGGCCAAATGCTATAGGGAGAATGGTTTAATGGGCTGTGGAGTTGAGTCAATTTGACATCGACTATAAACCACGAACAGCAATTAAAGCTCAGGCATTAGCTAACTTCGTCGCTAAGTTCACCATGACAGATCAAGAACTAGAAGCAGATTACTAGACGGTATATATGGATGGGTCATCAGCCGCGGGTGCTGGAGGTGTAGGTGTGATCCTCATATCTCCTGAGGAAGACATCCTCAAGTACGGAGTCCAACTTCAGTTTCCAGCAACAAACAATGAAGCGGAGTATGAAGTAGTACTTACAGGTCTGAAGGTCGCAAAAGCCCTAGGGGTCAGAAACTTAAAGTTGAAATCAGACTCAAAGCTTATAGTGGGGTAGATAACCAAGGAGTATGATGCGAAGGAAGACAAGATGAAAGGTACTTAAAACTGACCAGTTAGTTAGTTTCTAACTTTGATGATGTCAGGATTCCCAAGCATAAAAGGGTTGGATGTAATCTATGTTCATTCCAAAGGTAGTTGGATGGACCCGATAATCACTTACATCAAAGATGGCACACTCCCATCAAACCCTTCAGAGGCTAGGAAGATCAAAGTAAGATCATCTAGATTCACAATCCTAAATGACAAGTTGTACAGAAGGGGGTTTTTCCAACCCTACTTGAAGTGCCTAGACTCCAAGGATACCACATACGTGTTTAGTGAAATCCACGAAAGTGTCTGTGGAAATCATTCAGGCCCACGATCACTTGTGGGGAAAGTGGTCTGAGCAGGATATTTTTTGGCCATGCAGAGGGATGCAGCCCAGGTCGTCCAGAAATGTGACTAGTGCCAGTAGTTTGGAAATGTGCAACACGTCCCAGCGAAGCACATGATGAACATTTCGTCACCATGGTTGTTCTCAACATGGGGAATTGACATTTTAGGTCCCCTACCACCAGGTAAAAAGCAAGTCAAATTTTTAGTCATTGCTATTGATTATTTCATGAAGTGGGTGGAAGCAGAACCTTTGGTAGTAGAACCTTTGGCAGTAATCACATAGGCTAAGATACAGCACTTCGTCTAAAAAATATCGTCTGTTGGTTTGAGATTTTGAGAGTAATTATCTTTGACAACGGACAACAGTTTGACGGTAGCAAGTTCATAGATTTCTGTAAGGAGCTAGGGATCATAAATCAGTATTCTTCCCCTAGACGCCCACAAGCCAACGGCCAAACCGAAGTCACAAATCAAACCTTGTTTAAGCTGATCAAAGCTCAACTTGAAGGGGCAAAGGGAGCATGGCCTGAAGAACTTCCAGGAGTCTTATGGGCCTATAGGACAGCTACAAAAACACCAACAGGAGAAACGCCCTTCAAGTTGGCATTTGGAACCAAAGTAGTGATTCCTGTGGAAGTTAGGATGTCAAGCCTCAGATGGGCATGTTATGACGAACATAGTAACAACGAGGGACTAAAACTCACTCTAGATTGCTTACCTGAGGTCAAGGAGGATGCAGCTCAAAGGATGGCTCTATACCATGAGAGGATGACATGGTACCACAATCAAAGGGTGAATAATGCAAATAAGGCATCTCCAAAGCCATTTCTTTTCAAACAACTAGATCTCAAACATTTCGTGATGAAAAACTCCATCTGCCAAAGGGACGAGTTCAAAGCACGGCATCAATGATAAAAACTCTGTCAACATAATGACGAGTTTAAATCATAATCTCAATGACAAAAACTCCATTAGCATAATGATGAGTTTAAATCATAATCTCAATGACAAAAACTCCATCAGCATAATGACGAGTTTAAATTGTAAACTCAATGATAAAAACTCTATCAACGAAATGACAAGTTTAAATCATGACATCTATGATAAAAACTCCATCTGTCCACTAAGCGACGAGTTTAGATCATGACCTCTGATGATGCAAAAAATCAACAGTTAAGCTCCTCGTCATAGCAAATGGACAATGTTGTGAATGGGGTTCTCCTTGTAGGTGAGAATCTTGCAAAATGAACTGAGGGGAAAAGTAACATGCCAAAGTGGCGTCAGCCAAACCACCTCCGATGCTTAAGTTAGTAAGAGAGAAAGATTCCAGAGAGAAAACGAGTTGAGAGTGATTTTTTAGAGTATTTATGTGTACCTTTAGCTTCTGTTGTCTTCTCTTTTATGGTTATGTGCCTCATTAATGGGCAATGATGTGTTGCATTTATGCTCAATGGCTAGTGCGTTATAGAATCTTTGTCTGGAGATCACAGCTCATTCTGTGACCGTTGCTCCATCCGTTATGTTTCGTCATTAATGTGCGTAATAAATGCGTAACGTCTTCTCTGTGTGAATGACGATCTTTGTGTAATGATGATCATAATTTTCTGGTTCATCAACCTCCATGATAAAAACTCCATCCACTAAGCAATGAGTTTAAATCATAACCTTCATGATAAAAATTCTGTTCATAAACCAACGAGTTTAAATCATAACGAGCTTAAATCATAACTTCTATGATAAAAACTTCATCCATTAAGCGTCGAGTTTAAATCATAGCGTCCACAATAAGAACTCAGTCTACAAAACGACAAGCTTAAATCATGGCACTTGCAAAACGACAAGTCTAAATCACAATATCAATGGCAAAAACTTCATCTACGAAATTAAAAGTCACATCCTTTATATCCGAAGCTCTATCTGCCAGTGATGAAGTTCCAAACATGATGAAGGCTTTGTTTAGGCAAATGAGTAAAAACGTATACACACGTATCTATGTGTAAAATTCTATGCATTCGTGAAAGTAGATTATTGCCCTGCCAACAAAAAGGTCTTCCTAAGAACAAGACCATGAGTTGGCCAAGAGTGTAAAATCTCTTGCAAAACAGATCTCATCATGTTTAACAAAGTTTAACACAGTAAAAGGACTTGATTAGAAGATGCATTCGAGAAAAATTTCTAAACAAGACAAGCAGTTAAGCAAAAGCCTCAAAACCAAGAGGCAACAAGTGTTTTGAGATAAACAGTTAATAAAAGCCTCAAAATCAAGAGGGAATAAGTGTTTAGAAATAAAGTTAAAGGCCCAAAAACAAGAAAGCAACCAGCCAACCTCTGTTCTCCAAAAAGAAAGAAAAAAAAAATATATATATTAGGTGTAGGTGTGATCCTCATATCTCCTGAGGAAGACATCCTCAAGTACGGAGTCCAACTTCAGTTTCCAGCAACAAACAATGAAGCGGAGTATGAAGTAGTACTTACAGGTCTGAAGGTCGCAAAAGCCCTAGGGGTCAGAAACTTAAAGTTGAAATCAGACTCAAAGCTTATAGTGGGGTAGATAACCAAGGAGTATGATGCGAAGGAAGACAAGATGAAAGGTACTTAAAACTGACCAGTTAGTTAGTTTCTAACTTTGATGATGTCAGGATTACTCAGGTACCAAGGAAGGAGAATTTTAAAGCAGACAAAGTGGCTAGACTTGCCTCGTCCAACAATGATACAAGACAACCAGGACTATACATAATGGTGCAAAGCCTCCCAAGCATAAAAGGGTTGGATGTAATCTATGTTCATTCCAAAGGTAGTTGGATGGACCCGATAATCACTTACATCAAAGATGGCACACTCCCATCAAACCCTTCAGAGGCTAGGAAGATCAAAGTAAGATCATCTAGATTCACAATCCTAAATGACAAGTTGTACAAAAGGGGGTTTTTCCAACCCTACTTGAAGTGCCTAGACTCCAAGGATACCACATACGTGTTGAGTGAAATCCACGAAAGTGTCTGTGGAAATCATTCAGGCCCACAATCACTTGTAGGGAAAGTGGTCTGAGCAGGATATTTTTTGGCCATGCAGAGGGATGCAACCCAGGTCGTCCAGAAATGTGACTAGTGCCAGTAGTTTGGAAATGTGCAACACGTCCCAGCGAAGCACATGATGAACATTTCGTCACCATGGTTGTTCTCAACATGGGGAATTGACATTTTAGGTCCCCTACCACCAGGTAAAAAGCAAGTCAAATTTTTAGTCATTGCTATTGATTATTTCATGAAGTGGGTGGAAGCAGAACCTTTGGTAGTAGAACCTTTGGCAGTAATCACATAGGCCAAGATACAACACTTCGTCTAAAAAATATCGTCTGTTGGTTTGAGATTTTGAGAGTAATTATCTTTGACAACGGACAACAGTTTGACGGTAGCAAGTTCATAGATTTCTGTAAGGAGCTGGGGATCATAAATCAGTATTCTTCCCCTAGACGCCCACAAGCCAACGGCCAAACCGAAGTCACAAATCAAACCTTGTTTAAGCTGATCAAAGCTCGACTTGAAGGGGCAAAGGGAGCATGGCCTGAAGAACTTCCAGGAGTCTTATGGGCCTATAGGACAGCTACAAAAACACCAACAGGAGAAACGCCCTTCAAGCTGGCATTTGGAACCAAAGTAGTGATTCCTGTGGAAGTTAGGATGTCAAGCCTCAAATGGGCATGTTATGACGAACATAGTAACAACGAGGGACTGAAACTCGCTCTAGATTGCTTACCTGAGGTCAAGGAGGATGCAGCTCAAAGGATGGCTCTATACCATGAGAGGATGACAAGGTACCACAATCAAAGGGTGAATAATGCAAATAAGGCATCTCCAAAGCCATTTCTTTTCAAACAACTAGATCTCAAACATTTCGTGATGAAAAACTCCATCTGCCAAAGGGACGAGTTCAAAGCACGGCATCAATGATAAAAACTCTGTCAACATAATGACGAGTTTAAATCATAATCTCAATGACAAAAACTCCATCAGCATAATGACGAGTTTAAATTGTAAACTCAATGATAAAAACTCTATCAACGAAATGACAAGTTTAAATCATGACATCTATGATAAAAACTCCATCCGTCCACTAAGCGACGAGTTTAGATCATGACCTCTGATGATGCAAAAAATCAACAGTTAAGCTCCTCGTCATAGCAAATGGACAATGTTGTGAATGGGGTTGTCCTTGTAGGTGAGAATCTTGCAAAATGAACTAAGGGGAAGAGTAACATGCCAAAGTGGCGTCAGCCAAACCACCTCCGATGCTTAAGTTAGTAAGGGAGAAAGATTCCAGAGAGAAAACGAGTTGAGAGTGATTTTTTAGAGTATTTGTGTGTACCTTTAGCTTCTGTTGTCTTCTCTTTTATAGTTATGTGCCTCATTAATGGGCAATGATGTGTTGCATTTATGCTCAACGGCTAGTGCGTTATAGAATCTTTGTCTGGAGATCACAGCTCATTCTGTGACTGTTGCTCCATCCGTTATGTTTCGTCATCAATGTGCGTAATAAATGCGTAACGTCTTCTCTGTGTGAATGACGATCTTTGTGTAATGACAACCATAATTTTCTGGTTCATCAACCTCCATGATAAAAACTCCATCCACTAAGCAATGAGTTTAAATCATAACCTTCATGATAAAAATTCTGTTCATAAACCAATGAGTTTAAATCATAACGAGCTTAAATCATAACTTCTATGATAAAAACTTCATCCATTAAGCGACGAGTTTAAATCATAGCGTCCACAATAAGAACTCAGTCTACAAAACGACAAGCTTAAATCATGGCACTTGCAAAACGACAAGTCTAAATCACAATATCAATGGCAAAAACTACAAAATTAAAAGTCACATCCTTTATATCCGAAGCTCTATCTGCCAGTGATGAAGTTCCAAACGTGATGAAGGCTTTGTTTAGGCAAATGAGTAAAAACGTATACACACGTATCTATGTGTAAAATTCTATGCATTCGTGAAAGTAGATTATTGCCCTGCCAACAAAAAGGTCTTCCTAAGAACAAGACCATGAGTTGGCCAAGAGTGTAAAATCTCTTGCAAAACAGATCTCATCATGTTTAACAAAGTTTAACACAGTAAAAGGACTTGATTAGAAGATGCATTCGAGAAAAATTTCTAAACAAGACAAGCAGTTAAGCAAAAGCCTCAAAACCAAGAGGCAACAAGTGTTTTGAGATAAACAGTTAATAAAAGCCTCAAAATCAAGAGGGAATAAGTGTTCAGAAATAAAGTTAAAGGCCCCAAAACAAGAAAGCAACCAGCCAACCTCTGTTCTCCAAAAAGAAAGAAAATATATATATATATATATATTAAGAGGGGGGTACAGTAGCTTTGTCCCCTAGTCTCCAGTAGCGTCCTTCTCTCCAACAGTGTCAACTTCACCTTCTTCTTGTTCTTTGGCCTCATCCGCAAGAATTTCAGTATCTATCTTTTCAAAATCCAGGTTAGAGAAATCCACAGCAAGGCTATGGTGCTTCATCGTCCACCTTTGCAGGAGCTTAAAACCTTTGAAGTACTAGATAAACTAGAGGTCTGAAAATTGCTTAAACTACATGAATTACTAGACAACCTTTTCTTTCTGAGCACTAGTTCTCAAGAGAGCAGCCTGGACTTCTTCATCTTTCTGGACGACAAGCATCTTCTCCACCCACAAGGCTTCATTAAGTTCCTTAATTTTCTTGTTGGCCTTGTTAGTCTCATCCATAGCGGTAATCAAGTCCTTCCTCAGTTTTGAGCTTTCTGCCTCAACGGATTCCAACCTGGAGTTAGCCACCACAACCTTCTCCTCGGTATTGAGATAATATGTGGTTAAGCTCAAAGACTGCCCAAGGAAAGACCTATAAGAAGTAAGAAGAAAGTCTTTATCAAAAAAAAAAAAAAGGATATATATGCACGAAAGGATGCTATAGAAAGAAAGGAGTATACCTACACTAACTTGTGAATGTGGTGACTAACGGCTCATGGGAAGGAACAGATGTTAGACTATTAAGCTCGTCGTCAATGACTACATTATGAGCTCGTCCAAGGGCAGTGGCCAAATCATCCTAGACGCTCTTCCCCACTTTGCCTTTCCCTTTAGAACATGTGGTTAAGGGAGTTAAGGTTGTGACCTCAAGGGACGGAGTAGGGGAAGACAAGGCAATTTAGACCAATGGAGGCACAGTATCACCCTTCTCGTCACCCAATTTTTGCATTTTTGAGTCCGCAGCAAGGGAGGACAGAGGTTCATTCTTCATCCAATTGATACGAGCATACTTCTTTTTACTGTACCTGGTGGCCATCTCTACTAAGCAAAAAAGGTGAATAAACAATCATACATAGTGGAGACGAGGCCAACAAAGACAAGCTGATTCTAAGAATTGCAAAGACGAACTTACTTTTCTCTTCACGATGAATTTTCTCCAATACAAACTTTGAAGGTTCGGGTCCTAGACAGTAGTCAAATAAATGACGAGGGTTAACTAGGTCATCAAAGTCCTCGATTTCACGAGCAAAAGCAAGGGCTGCACGAACTCGATCACAGTATTGGTCTTCCAACGCAAGACAATCAAGAACTACAAAAATTGAAAGATAGACATTGTTAGGCAAGCAACAGTGATATAAAAGAAAACTAAGGAAGACGAAGGTATGCACCAAGCACAAGGACTTCCCATTTTTGCAGTAATCTTGGGACTTCCCCCCAAAAGTCGTCAAACACGGTTTCCCAACTGGTTCTAGAAATGAAAAAGTATCGTGATTTCCAATCACGAAAGGATGATGAGAACCCAAAAATGACCCTAGACTTTCTATCCCAAAGCAAGAGCTCGAAATACCCATGATGGGTGGAAGGCTTCAAGCAATATAGATGCAAAAATTCATTGAGTGTTATCATGTCTCCCTCACAGGCAGACACCCAGATCGACATGCAACTTATAATCATCATCCAGGCATTGGGGACGAGTTAACCAAGGGCAATTTGGAAATTATGAAGAAGTTGCATAATGAACGGATGGACGGAAAACCCAAACCACACAGGAAATCTGCTTTGTAAAAGCACACTTCCCCATGAGCAAAACTGCAAGCCTTCTTACTAGACCGAGGTAAATGAATGCACGTGCCTTTAGGAAATTGGAATCTTTTCCTAAACCCAGTCAAATGACTCTCCTTTAAGGAACAAGTCTCAAAAAGGGCATGCAACGAGAGCGAAGAAAAGGATGAGGGCAACTTGGATGCAGTTGTATCAACCACTTTGCTCAAAGACTCAGCATTTGACGATAATCCCTTCTCTAACTCACTAGACCTAACATCATCTTCCCTATACTCCACGATGGCCATCCCTAAATGATGTTCAATCAAAGAATGGCGTATCAAGGGATAGAGGCAAAGCAAGACAGGTTTAAGTGGAGTAAAATGAGACACAAACAAACCAACTTGGGGACGCCTACCAAAAGAGTATTCCAAAAAAACTCCTAATCGGATGAAGAAAAAAGAAATAAAGGGGCACTCTTGCCTAAAGAAATTGAGAAGGATCTTACCATAGAGAAGGATCTTACCAAAAATGAAGTTTAAGAATCCTTCAAAAGCTTCAAGCGCAGATAAAATACGGGAGAGGAATCGGTTTTTTCTAAAAAAGGAGAAGCCGAAATCAAAGCGCGCCAAAATCTAGGCAATTTCGCACATGCCACGAAGGGAGAAGAAACACGTGTCTCTTGCCTAGGGAAGTAGTCGTTTCTCATTTATGATGAAAGAGAAATATCTGAAAACGAAAAAGAGACAAACCGTCACAACTGATCACATTCCTATGATTGTCCAAAATCTTGATGACAAAGGAATAAAGGGGCAACTGACGAGTATCGGTAAAACGGTCATCCAGTGTAAGGATAACCATAAACCACATCTGAGTCGGGATAACTCACACGAGCAAATAATGAAAGGTCGTCCACATGAATATACTAGCCTATGCATATTAAAGTCAGAAGTTAATTCCATCACGTCAATTGACAACGAGTAAATGCGCCAGAACAGTTATAGAAGCTTTGATGAGCCAACGGTTTTTCATTATACATTAAATAGAATCTTCATTGCCATTAAATGCCATAATTCACTCAAGTGAAAATGCCCAAAAGAGCATTAACAAGCACGAATGATTAAACATAAAGCAAACTATAAAAGACTAGCCAACTTAGGTGAGTTTTCTTTATGAAAAACACAATATACTACAACTATCCTATCAATTCAAAGCCATAATCTAACTTAGGCATCAGAGTGTCCGTAGTTGGCACCACGCTGGTGATCTTTCGTTTTATTTCTTGTCTCTTCAATAGGTATCGCAGTTCGTCCATTGGCATTGATGAGGAGCATAGTGACGAGGTCATATTCCAACTTCATCAAGACTTATAAATTTCGTAAACACAAATATGACTCATAATCTCTTAACGAACATAATTTTCCAAAAAATATATATATCTTACGAACATAAACTAATCAGTCACAATCCCAAACCCCAAATTAATACTTGTGTTCTTACATTCAAAACTCAAAAGACAAATAATAAGAGCCTGTTTGGATAAGGGTATTTTTAGATTATATCACTCAGTTTTCATAACTGAGTTCTCAAAACACGTCGGTCCCAAAAAAAATTCTTGTTTGGCTTGGTTTTCAACCCTTGTTTCCATCACTCAAATGGGTGATATGATCCAAATAGGTATTTTCAAAAACTAAGATAGGAAACTCAATGGCACCAACGTAAATATTTGGACTCTGTGGGGCCCATAGCTTGTGTGTTGTCATGTCATTTCAAAGCCTATTTGATATTACCGTTGCAAACAACCACAACACCACCACAACAAACCCAGCGCTGCCACAACACCACCACAACAAACCCAGCACCACTAATAACCACCGTGAAATTGAAACTCAGCCACCGCCAAAATACCAAAATCAACCACAAAACCAACCGCTGATCCACACCACCGAAACATAAAACTAGCCCCAACAGATTTAACCTAACCCCAACTAATTCAAGCCACACCTCCACCACTCTCCATACCGACCACTACTGGAACTGAGACACAAGAACTAAAACCTAAAAACCCAATCTCAAACCCGATCTCCACCATGACTTAAACTAGATCTCCACCGTGAAACCTAGCCAACACCCAAATGACCACCATCGAAACCCACCATCACCAATACGAACCTAGCAACCACTAAAACAACCCACCACTTTAAACCCAATAACCACTGATTCAAACCAAACAAAAACAATTGAGAAAGAAACAGAGAAGAGAGAAAAAAAAATCAAATACAAATTGAAGAGGGGAGAGATAGAGAAAGTTGAGAAAGAAACAGAGAAGAGTGGAAAAAAAAATATATCAAATATAGAGTGAAGAGAGAAGAGATAGACAAAGAATTTTGATAGAAAAGAGGGAGAGTCAGAGAAATGAAAAAGTGAGAGGATGCCACAATGGGCAAAGTAAAGCAGAAGAAGATTTTTTTGTTAATGAGATACGGGTAGCAACAATAGGCAACACTGGGTAATGTCAGTGGGTGGGATCCACAGTTTTGGCAAAAAGTTGTTGAGATATGTAACTGAGCTATGAGTCCAAACAAGTGTTTTGCAATTTTTGAGTGAAGGTGAAGATTGAATAGGGAGTTATGAGTTTTGGGTTTGAGTTATGAGTTTTGAAAACTAAGTTATGAAAACTGAACTATCTCTAAAGCAAATGGGCTCTAAATTCTTATCTCACGTACGCAAGCATCTTACAGGCATCATAAAGTTGGCATCTTTGAACTCAAAATCTACCAAAATAGTTTTTGAAGAACCTTGCTTCATATTCTATAAAAGCCGTCTCCTAATTCATGAGGGACAACCACTAGGACTTAAACCTCCAAATCCTTCGAAGTGATGCTTAGATATGATTATGAAGTATGAACGCCATTTCATGATAGACAAAGAATACCAAATTACTTATTTTATAAGAATTTAAAGTAGTTTCAATGTCACATTATTCTTATGAAATGTGCTGGAGGATTGTCAAAAACCTACTTGTAAAAGTAAATGCCAATGGACAATAAAATTACTAATGAATAGCTTGTGATTTGTGAATATGGTTTTTTTTTTTTTTTTCCTTATATTGTTGAGCATGGCTTATTAAATAAACTCATTTGAAAGTCCTTCATAAGCTGAGTCCAATATTTTGATTGTAGCCGACCTAAAAAAATATAATTTGAATTTGATAATTTGTCTAAATCCGTAGGATAAAAAATGGGTATGGTAAAGGGTTTTTTGGATCTATGAACAAACTGGTTAACCCAAACCCAATTCATTTTTTCCAACAAAGTCAAGTCAAGTTAGCCCACGGGTTAAGCTGATCAACCCTTTTTTTTAAAAAGAAAAACCTTATTTTCTCATATAGTGTATCTGACTTTGTTTGTTTCACAATTTCAAACTCTCAAAAATATTTCTCTCTTATTCTCACTTTCTCAATTTCTTCACTTCACTCTCAAATCTTTCCTTCTCTCATTTCAAAATGGTATCCCTCCATTAGCACTCAAATCAGGCAAAATTTGCTGAATAGTACCGTTTAAAAAAAAATTTTGGTGAATAGCATGCAGCTAAAGTTAATTAATTAAGTAGACTGTTTTTGGAACTCGAGTTTGGGTTGGAACTTGAGTTTAACAAACTTAAGTTCCAAGCAGTATGCACCAATACTGATTGGAACTCGAGTTTGACAAAGTTGTGTTCCAAAAACAGTCTACTTAACTAATTAACTTTGTCCATGTGTTACTTTCCTAAATTTTTTCTAAAAACATGCTATTTGGCAAATTTTGCCTTCAAATCGTCTACAACCAAATATTATGTCTTTTTAGTTACTTTGATTACAAAAATATGTCCTATGTAGTACATATTTAATCTACCCATGATTATGTCTTTTGGGTAAAAGTTGAAATGTTGGATATTATTTTGTTATACAAATGCTTTAAATTAGACTGAATTATAACTGCATGGTATCAATTATCAAACATTCAATTCCAAGAATACAAACTTCTAATTTTCATTAATTTTGCATCTTCTTTATTTTTTTATTTTTGGTTAAGAAAAGTAATATTGGAATATTTGCATCTATAAAATTGAAACTATTGAATAGTGATGAAAATGACAATATTATTAAGAATCCTTGACCTTCACCTTCTCAAGTATTTATGTATGATTTAACTTTGACTTTTTAAGTATTTTTATTTTTATGTTTTCTTAGTTGTATCAAAAGGAATACAAAAAGAATATGCTTAAGTTATTTTTTATGTTTTTATTTTTTATTTTTTTGTGTGAAAAATGGGTCATAGTGGGCTTGGCTTGACTAATTAATGACCAACTAAAAATCATAGGTTTTGTAACTCATTTTAGTTCAATCGGTTTTTAACATGTTTTGATTCAAATCTGACCAGGTCGAACCTACACTTATCCAACGCAAACTATTTGTCAAAGGTTTGCGTAAAATAATCTGCAAGCGCACAGAATCGTAACAAGTAGTAAAGTGTTTTTAGAAAATGAATGTCGAATCCATAGGGATTAACTATGTTATTAAATACCGAAATTCACTAAATAAATTACTATTTGGAAAATCGAAAATAAATGGAACGTTCTACTATTTAAATTAAATTAAAATATTTAATAAAAATAAATCTATGAATAAAAAAAAAATTAACAAAGCGTAAAAATCTAAAAGTGTAAAAGTATGATAAAAATGGATCCAGAGTAGTTGATTTCACCTAACAAATCCCACACAATTTATTCTTCCTAATTATTAAATTCTAATAATCTCCCATTGATGATTAAAAATTCCTTAACTATTTAATATCTTCTCTCGAATAATATCAAAAATATCTTCAGCTAACAATTCCATATCTCTATGCGAATTTAATTAACTGGAGACTCATTACGTACTTTGAATTTTTTGAAAAATTACACTAATCGCGGTAAAGCATCTCTACTTTCACTCAACTAATGGTGTTTAATTCTAGAACTAAAATAACAAATCACCTCTCGGTCTCATTGTAATTCAATTGATCAAACAATAATTCATAAAGAAAAATAGTAAGCATTAAGAATAAGAATTAAACACTCAATCATGGAAATATTAAAAATAAAATAACTCAGAAAATAAATTGTGTGTTCATTGCTAGACTACATCAATGCTCAAGAAAATAAAATTTAGTTCATAATAAAATTGAAAAGAAAACAAATAAAACTTATGTTTTTCATCTGAATTGGTTGATCAACATGAAGCTCTCACCTTTGTCCTCAGATCCTCCTCCTAAGAAAGACTCCCAAAAAATATTCTTCAATACGGCCCCCCTTGAATTTTCCCTAAAGAGCCTTCAAATATGTCAAGGAATCCTATTACACGTTGAATTATCGTTTGGAGAAAATCTCAGATTTTTAGGCTTCACTTAACCGGCGATTTTGGCTCATTTAACGTCAGAATTCGGGCTCTTGGTAAACTACAAAGTTGTAGCCCTTTAAGTTAACGTTCCAGCCCAACTTGAATCATCTCTATTGGAGATCTAAGCCGAAAGTTATGCCAAAAATACTAACTGATGTGCGGGCTGGAATCTTAATCCGAATTAGACTTAAATTTAATTGGGTCTTCAAGTCAACCAATTTACATCCACAAGATGTGGATTAATCTGAAATCTTCTCAATCCTTTAAAGCACAAATGAATAGATAAATATAAATAAAAAATCAAATCAAATCAAAGAAATAAAGGAAAACTAACAATTTTAATAAATAAGAAGATAATAAAAATCATGTAAAAATTACACTTATCATCAAATTTATAAAAGCACATCTTTAAGCAATACTTCAGAAAATAGTTTAAGAATTTCTTTTTCTTTTTCTATTACTTCACATAGACTTGTATACGTTTTAGGTATATAAAATAATTATTTTAAAAACAATGTATGAAGTTTGAAAAAAGTTTTAACTTTCAAAAAATGTGGTTTGATAATGTGTTATCAAACAGACAAGTCGACATAGCTTGATGTTGATACTTGATACACATCTAATTGAGTGGGCCGGTTTTTATCTTGGTTTTTTTTTTTAAACATGTAATGCTACAGATGTTACAAATTTTACTACATTAAATTTACAAACTAATATGTTACTAATCATAAAATAAAAATCAAACACATGTCATATCATAATTGGTGAAATATGGAACAAAAGATTTATATTCATATGTGAACAAGTTTAAGATCGTGAGACTTGCATGAATCATTTAACAGCAAAATGCATAAATAAATAAAACAAAACAAAACAAAGGCAAGGTGATTTGAGCCTAAATGAAGCTCACCTGAACTTTTAGTGCAAAACCTCAACCATATGTAACTGGAACTGCTTAAAATATTCACCTAGCTAGCTCACCTCGTCTTACCTGCGTTGACTTTTACTCAAGGCTCCCAATACATTGTTACAATGATGTAAAGCACTAATTTCTCAAGAAGATCTAGAAAGTGTTGCGGAGTAGATCCATTCAACTCTTTTAATTACAATTCATATTAGTAAAACCATGTGACTAACACTTTGATGTTGACTACGACAAAAACTTTTATTACTTGCCCAATTACCATCTAGAAGGTAAAGATCATTGCTCTAAATCGGGTATACTGTATGAACACATCCATTTTTGGGGTTTCAAAGTCAAATATATTCAATAAAATACTCAAAAAACTTGTTTGATTTTCTCTCTTTATGTTTATTTTTTTCTCTTAAACAAAGGTGGGAGTGGTTAGATAAGAACACGTTTAATTAGGAAAGAAAGCTAGCCCACTAAAGATCAAATTGTACTATTATTTTCGCTAATTGTTCCTTAAAACGTAAACGCTGAAAGCAAAAGCTGGATTTTGGTTGGCATAATATAACCTAAACGGGCTACTTAATACCACAAAAATACAAAACTAGATTAAAAAAAATAAAAAATAAAAAATAAAAAAGGCTGGATTTGATTGTGCAAACTTTATATCAACCTAATACGTGGGAAGACTTCCTAGTCAATGTGTTGCATGTGCTGGGACCATGTAGCGAAGGGTTTCCATTGATTTCCTTTCCAGTTTGCTGAGGGTCGGCAATAATAATTGAACCTGGCTCAGTTAGAACCTGTAGGGGCCTTTTTTTGACCGTGATCACATACCAACTATTGAAGGGTTGACCTTGTTAAGCTCGGGTTTGTTTGTGGAAGTCAAGTTTAAAATTCAACATCAGCCCTAGGAAAATCAATAATTATAGATACACTTGGAGTATTAGTATTGGTGATGCTAAAAATTTTAGTATTTACTATTTAGCACACCAAAAAAAAAACTACTTTTACACCCCAACTTAACAATTATTAGGGAAGTGAGTTTAATTCTTAATAATATTGAGCTTACCAGGGAGATCAGCCCAATAGCCAACGAAAAAGAAAGATCTTGAGCCCAACTAGTTGAAGTATAGCACCTCAAGAAATGGCCCAAAGGTCCCGTACTGAAGTCCATTAAGCATAGATCCTCGGGTGGTATTAGGAAAAGTCTCATCGTCATTGGAACTTCTGAAGGGGATCCACGGAAGAGACAAATGAGGATCCAAGGGGTAGTTTCTTTTTTTTTTTTTTGGTAAACCAAGGGGTAGTTTCTAAATAAAGTAACAGTCACTTTCACATTAATTCGACCCACCTACTTGGCGTAGTTACATTTATTGCTAAATGACTGGCCTAGACAATGCTTTAAGTCCCAAAAATCTATATTCATCATGAAAAGAATGAAGAAGGTGACTGATGGAACAAGCATCTCGCCAACTGTATGATGACAGTAGGTTTCCAGAAGGAAAGCAAAGAGGAGTATAAAAAGGAGTAGAACATGCAGGAGAAGGGGGACTAGCAATTTTTAGAGAGAAAAAGAGAGAGTAACCGAAAGAAAATGTAGGTTTGAAGTGATGGTGTTTGTCTAATAAATGTGGTTTTTGTTGATTGTTCTTAATTGACATTTTTGGTTTCTCACCCTTGTTCAAGTCTCCCATTGTGGATTCATTCCTACCCATTCAACACAAATTAGTTGTGATGTTAGAAAACTATTTTTAATCCCCACAGATGATATAAAAAATCCAATTGTTAAACCAACACAACGTTAGTAAATATAATTGTATAAATTCACAAAGGAAAATCATTCTATTTAATTAACTCAAATAGTGTAATTTCAATTATAATCTACTTATTAATTATTAGCATAAATTTGTGAATGGCTAACAACTTTTAGTCGTGCTTTTATTATATATGGGAAAAGAATAACTTAATCAAGTTACTCGTGAACAAGCTTGAGCTTGTTTGACCCAAAAAAAAAAAAAAACAAAAAAAAAAATTAAACATGTAATCAAATTACTCTGCTCATGTTCAAAAATAAAATTAAGTGAACAATCTTGAACTTTTATAATCAGCTTGGGTTGTTTATAGCTCTAGTCCTAGGATCCTCTAATTCAACTAGGTCAAACCATGTTTGGAACCAAAAACACATATTTAAGAGTTCAATTATATGTGGAGAAAGTGTTAAGCACCCGATGATACCTAACCAAAGTTGATACCTAACTTTGATCATCTCTTTCTAAAGCTATGCAATGCAAAATAAAGTTAACTTATCTAACACAATTTTCAGGAACATATGTCCTACAATATCGTGCATGTATCAAGACCATAGTTGTCAAAATCGTGATCTAAATCGTAGGACCGCAAGATTTTATGATCCCACCTCACCAAAACGTTTAAAATTGCACTAAGATCGTAAAAATGGTAGGATCGTATGTAGGATCATATAGGATCATAGGATCGTATAAGATCCTACCGATTCCACCGATCCTACCAAAACATCAGTTTTTTTTTTTTTTTTTCAAAGGGATAAATTTTTGGTTTGATGAAGCTTTAAGGGTTTTTATTTTTCTATGTTGTGATGGTATGGCTTTTTATTTTTATTTTTTATAAAATTATGTTAACCTAAGCAAATGTTTTCTAATTTTAGTTCACTTGTAATCAAAATGAAGGAATGCTTCATCATTTCTAAATGAAGAATTTACATTGGTTTTGCTACATTTTAAGCTATAATGTTGTTAAATTTGTTTGATCAATATACTAATTTGTGTTATCATATTACTAAAATATTTTTTTTATATATAATTTTATTAGTATGCTTGTATTTGTATATTGATTAATTTATTTTTTTTAAGCACGCTCTGTAATTGTTTTTGAGTAGTATAACTTGAATAGTTGAGTGTGAAGTTGTATCTTGATCTCTTTTGTAACTCTAGTATACAAATATACAATGTCCACATAGATGATGAAATGGTTGATGATGATTAGGACGGTGGTCATAAAAACCCTATAATGAGAATAATTAAATGTTCACCTTAATATTAATCTTGCTTTTGGATTTCATATTTTAGTTAGCTAGTTTCCATTTGATAACTTATTTTGGATTTTAAACTTGGAACTTGGAACTTAGAAGTTGGAAAATATTTTCATATTGTTGATAAATATTTTGGTATTTGGTCGCTGATTAAATATTTATTGAACTTTTTAGATACATTAGGTCAAAACGTAAATATATTTGTTTCGTTAGTATAGACGTAGCGATATATGACATGCAAATTACATCATATAATGCAAATCTTTGTTTTTTTATGGATAAATTCATAATTTACATGATTATTCAACATATAAAGTCATTATCAATGTGTTTTTTGTTTTAAATATGAAAATACATAGAATCTTACAATTTACGATTCGATCTTATGATTTACGATCTCACTTACCTCTCACGATCTTACGTAAAAATCTCAATTTTAACAACCTTGATCAAGACTAATACATATGGTAAAATAATTTTAATTAAAAGTATATTTAAACTTGTCAACTTGTAATTGAGTTTGAGAAAACTATTTTAATAATTAGCGGGTCACGTCAACAAAGTACCTTTTACAATAATATGTAAATTTCATGGTGAGCTACATGTTAAAAGTATAACCTTGAAACTCAATTAAAAAATCATGGTAGATAATTGAATTGATTTAAATAAATAATGAAACTTTTTTTTTTGAAGTTTTTGAGCTTTTGGTATTAGAACTTTAATTAAAATGACATTTTAAAATTTTAGTATATAGGAACCTAACAAAATTATCTTGATAATTTTATACTAATAATGAGCCATTTCACAAAAAGCACTACGTTTGATAGGGATAAGTTTTTAGCATGAAGTGATCAATAGATTGTCTATATGGTATAAGAAAAGTGTTTCTACTCGGCACAAGTACGTGTAGAATAAAGTTTTGATTAGCATACATTTTCCTTGTAATTCAATAAGGACAAAGTTTTGAGGGAAAATTTCTCTAATTCACTACATGAATTTAAATAACTATTCACGTATTTTTTTAACCACATAATCTATTTAGTGAATAATGTGAGTTGCTTAAATAAATAAATAAGTCATATTATTTAATACACTTGAATGGTTTTGCAATCATCTAAAAGTTATCAAATTGTGTCCATGGCCAAACCTAGTAACCCAATCCGCCAAGCTAATGGACGACCTAGCCCAATGCTGTTATTGTCCATGGGCAACCCACTAGCCCATTGGGGCAAGCCATGAGCTGGTTTTTCTGCCATGGGAAGCTAGGCCAGATTGTTCCTCAAAATTTATAACAAACTTTTTTTTTTTTGGTTAGTACTCCAGTAACTTTGAATTTTCATAATAAATAAAAAAGTGGGAAAACTATTTAAAACCTTAATAGAATAAATAAAATAGGTTTTGAGTCTTTTGACCCAAAAATTAAATTAGTTTTAAATTCTTTAATTGTTTTCTTTTTTAAAAAAAAATTTGATTCCATCCTTAAAAAAAATGATTCTTTCCTTAAGAAAATTGGAGGCATAACCGTTGAAAAGAAATTGATTTAAAATTTCTTTAAAAATATAACTATTAGAGACAAAAATAATAAGAGATGAGAATGGCCCATAGAGCTTAAGAATTGAATTGAGAGATTTTTAGTGAGAAAAATGAGATGGTTATTTAAAGGTTTTAGGATATTTAAAAATTATAATATATTAAAAAAAAAAAAAAAAAAGAGCATGAACATATTTTTTGGAAAGAAACAGAATTTAAAGGAAAGAAATTCATTCTTTCCCACGGTCATCCCTATTTTTTTTTTAAGGAAATAATCTTTTTTTTTTTTTTTATCTTTTAAGAAAATATTCAAATTACTTTTTATAAGGAAAGAATCAAAAATTTAAAATATTTTTGAAAAAAAGAGCATGAACATATTGTTTGGAAAGAATCAGAATTTAAAGGAAAGAAATTCATTCTTTCCCACAGTCATCCCTTTTTTTATTTTTAAAGGAAATAATCATTTTTTTAATCTTTTAAGAAAATATTTAAATTACTTTTTATAAGGAAAGAATCAAAAATTTAAAACTTATTTAATTTTCTTTCGGTCATAACTTATTTTAATTTTCTCTATTTAGTTTTCATAGTTTTTTTTTTTTTCTTTTTTCAACAGTAAAAAAATGTCCAATGGATATATATCTATATATATGTGGGGACAATTTTTGCTTCAAGACCAAAGGCTAGACCATGTTGTAACCTAGGCAAGTTTGTTGTCCCACATGGAAAAGAAAGACTTTTTCTTCACACCTTATAAGAGATGAGCAAGTGGATGAAGAATACCACTAGTTTGGTTAAAATCGTCCCCACTATATATTAATTCAAAGTTACTAGACTAATAGCAAAATATTTATTTAGTATAAACATAATTTAACACAATCATTTTAAGTACCCTAATAGTTAGGTATGTGTTCTTAAAGTATTCATTCTTTCCCACAGTCATCCCTATTTTTTTTTTTTTAAAGAAAATAATCATTATTTTTTTTTAGCTTTAAGAAAATATTCAAATTACTTTTTATAAGGAAAGAATCAAAAAATTTAAAACTTATTTAATTTTTTTTCGGTCATAACTTATCTTAATTTTTTCAAGTTAGGCCGCCCATTGGCCCAATAGACTAATGGGCTACTAGGCAGATCGTGGGCTATTCCCATAAATCACATAGAAACTTCTTGTACGCTATCACAGGAGTCAAAATGTCTTGGGAAAAAAAAAAAGTAAATTTCCAAAATAGATAGAGGTTTCTATTGGACACAAAAGGCAGACCTACAAAAGTCATGCATACAACCAAAATACAAAACCAAAACTCACTCCTTGTCCAGGTTGGGTTTCATGAAACTCCTAGCCTCCTTACTTACATTGGCCCAAATTGGTTTCCTAATGGATTTAAACTAGATCTTATGCAAAAATAGCTTGCATCTTCCATTGTTAACAAGCACAGAATTAAGCACCCAGCTTCCCATAACAACACTATCGAGGATTCTCACTCCTTCAAAGCAACAACTGAGGAAGAACACACTTTGATATCCTTCCCACAGTTTCAGAATCTGCAGACCAGCTATAAGAACTTTCTACCCTTTTGTTTTTTTGTCTTCTTTATTCTATGTTAGAGCATTCAAAATGAACTCAACAGAGTTCTAGTTAATCTTTTTACTAGAAAGTAATTTTTATATTTTAGCCACCTATTTTATTGAAGACACCCTCCAACAAACTCTTTTCTTTTCTTTTCTTTTCTTTTTTCTCTATTCTATTAAAATATATATTTTTTTTATTCGTTCCTTATTTTTTATCAAACAGACATAATATCACAAATTTGCACTAAACTTCCCTTGAACCCACAACAGTTGCAATCTGCACAAATCCTCAAACTTACACCCGAAATCTGCACAAATCCACCCAAAATCAGCAAACAAAAGAAATTTCAAAACCCAAAAATTTCAACAGTACAAACCAAGCAAACAAAGAAATATCACCATTCTTAGGGGTAGCAGAAGCTCAATCAGTTGGCACCAGCTGTCTTTGTCGTTGTCGGAGGCAAGTCTCAGATGGAGCAAGAGGCAGAGGTGTTCTTGGATATGTGTGAGAGAGAGAGAGAGAGAGAGAGATCTGTATGTTGGATGAATGGAAAAATGTAAAATTATTTAGCTATGCTGCAGTACTCAACAACATTATTTGGTTATTGTAGCATAGTAAAATTTTGTTGAGAAGTGGCCAATGCACGAAGCAGTCACTTTTACATGGGTATGGAAGAGGTGATTGGCCGACAGTCTTATCTTATCACTTTTGATAGAAGGCACTTGCCATCACATCAACCCAACTTCTAACTATTGATGTCCAATATTAAGGAGAAATATACAAAATTACCAGTTTTATAAAATAAAAATGAGCAAAAAGCTAGAAAATTAATATTCTTACTATTACTATTTTTTGTAATTGTTTCTCTGGACATGGAAAAACCTGCAGCTCTATTAAAAGGTTCGGTTTGGTAAAAGCATCAGTGTTATATGATCCAAATTGCGTAAGAAGGAAAAGAATCCCTGATATAATTGAACTTTTACTAAAACATATCCAAACAAATTCATGGCAAGGAAAGTCTTAAGAGAGAATAAAGATTAGTTGAAAAACAACCTGCAAGATGCATATTAAGTAAAAATAAAAATAAACAGCTGCATTTCCTTTCCAGAAAACAAAACATACACCTCAACAAATTCATTGGCTTTTCCAAAAGGAGCAGTAAAAGCCTTCATTTTATTAACTTTGAAATATTATACTTCTTTTTTACTAGTTGAGATTTTTAAACTTTTATTTTCTGCTGCTTATCATAAATTGCGCTGTCTCTATGCTTCTCATTCATCTAGTCTTATGCAAGTTCCACATTATTTATTAACAGGGCACATAGCAATTTCCTGATAACAGAATGGGGACACTTACAATCGAATTTATCATCTAACTGTTAACATGCAACTGACATACATCAGGGAAAAGCAATTCTGGTCCATCTGTTTGAAGTTTCTCTGACAACCATAATCATCTCAGAGTTCCTACAGTTTTCAACATGGACTTCAACAGGGAGAGGGGAGGGGGTCATAAACAAACATCATCATCATTACATAACCACTTTAAAATTAACTGAATTTCTTGCTCCTAATGCGGGTCCCCATAAACAATAAATATTGTTAGTGACCTTTTGTGTTCCTGCTCTTTGCTCTTTCACATAATGTTTCTCCCAAAATCTTTTCTACCCCTTTTCATTTTTTAATTGAAATGTTGTATTTCCTGTTCTAGTTTATGATCATTTCTTACTCACTTCTATTTATCTTGGCATAAAGGAAGTCAATTAGGACATTCAATGCAACATTAGGATCAGCTTTTCATTTTTCTGATGTTCTCCATGGGTACAAATGGAGCCAAGACGAAATAAAAATGCAAAATGAACACAGAAAGGAGTAAGTTTAATTATTAATACAGATTCAGGACTGAATGTTGATTAATTTAAAATTACTTTAACACAAATTTAAACTTTAAAAAATAAAAAATAAAAAGTAAAATGAAAGAACAATCATAACCATTTGGCAAACTGAATTTTTTCATCGTACTCAACAATGATCAAACTTACTAACAAAGAAAAAATCCATAACCATGTGGAAAACTCATCAGAAATTTAAATGCCAAAAACAAAAATCCATAACCAAATGGTTTTCATCCTGTTCGATATTGGTCGCACTCACTGACAGCTTCTCCATCAGAACAAACCCAAAACTGTAAACGAATGGGAATACATACAATACATATGCGATTGCAGTAATTAAACCAGCTCCAAATTTGAACACAACTGCAAAAGGATAAAGATGCATAAGAGTTCAGTCATGTCACAAAATGAACTAGTCATTCTTTAAGCCTCAAGTGAGAAGGTACATACTGTGAGTTGCCTTTATCATTCTTGGTAAGAAGTTGAAGTACATCGATCTCAATCACTGCTGCATTGCAGTATCTACATTACTACGTATCAAAATACCTTAATTGCCATATTCTCTCGTGTTTGACAGTCCCAACATTTCAAAACTCAACCAAATGTGCCTGCAGCACTAGCAAGATGCTGAACGATGCAAGCAGAATGACTAAAAATACAAAATATTTTAGACAAAGGACACTTGAGAGTTAACCTTCTGCCATCTTGCTGAGTATCTCATCTGCCAAAGAAAAATTCCAAGTCAATTAAGCTACAAAAATCAATTATTAAAAGAAAAAAACTTTGGAAGCTATTTGTTGCAATTAAAAACAAAAGGCAAAAAAAAAAAAAAAAATACTGCAAGAATTATTAAAACGCCAGTGGCTAACAACAACAACATTATTTAACCTATATTTTATTCTTCAATCATAGCCTAAACTGGTAAGAAAGTAAACCTCAAGTCAAAATGGATCTTAATAATGTATTACGAATCACCAACACAATCATATCCAAGCAAATACCGCCAACAGGCCCAACATCAAATCACCATCATCCCCTTACCACAGCACCATCACCCCTTACCGCAACACCATCACACCACCAACTACCATCATCACCCTTACCACATCACCATGACCACCAGCACAACCATCAGGCCACCTGCAATTGTATACACCACAAATACATACCATCCTTGCATTTCACCAAAAATGCAACATCAACCAATCCCACCACTATCCTGTTACAGTTGCCACTAAAAGCATGTTGCAAACATGAATGCATGTGCACCAACCACAAGTTCGTAAAGATAAAGAACATCAAATCTTGTAAGTATTTAATTGAAATTGAATAATTTATAACCATACAAGGCAAAGTACTAGAGTTNATCTTGGTAAGAAGTTGAAGTACATCGATCTCAATCACTGCTGCACTGCAGTATCTACATTACTACATATCAAAATACCTTAATTGCCATATTCTCTCGTGTTTGACAGTCCCAACATTTCAAAACTCAACCAAATGTGCCTGCAGCACTAGCAAGATGCTGAACGATGCAAGCAGAATGACTAAAAATACAAAATATTTTAGACAAAGGACACTTGAGAGTTAACCTTCTGCCATCTTGCTGAGTATCTCATCTGCCAAAGAAAAATTCCAAGTCAATTAAGCTACAAAAATCAATTATTAAAAGAAAACACACGCCAAAAACACTAATAAGCAACTTTCCAACAGAGGTACAGGGGAAAATCTTGCAGAAACTGCAGAAGGCATAATACGCAAGCCATTGAGGAAAAGAAATTTTAGAAAATCTCATATACATATAAGTGGCATCCACTATGAAACAAATGCTGGACATTGATGAGATAACACCAACAGTACAGCTGCAATGAAATCATTGAATTATGACAAAATTGATCATATAAAACGCATCGTAAAAGCTATCATAGCAAAAGAACAAGAAATTGTAGATGGTCATTCTAGCAATAAACAAGTTACTGAAACAAAAAAATATAAATAAGTTGTTACAAGCATTGTGCTTACAAAGAGCAACAATGGATGTGCCAATGATATATTACACCAAGCAACAAATGCTCCAACCAACAGCCAGTATATCATTGACAACCATCTAGATGTAATTAGCTCAGATCAATTACTTGAGCATACAAAAAGTCTCCCAATTCCAAAAAATTTCAAAAATAAATAAAAAGGTCATTAATTTATAAAACCAATTTCATGCAACACAGAGGCTTTCACTTGACACTTCAGGTTTCATTAGATTCATGAAAATAAATAAAAATAAAACCAATTCAGCAAGAAGATCACATCTGCTTTAATTTTCTCTACTTTGTCAACTAACTTCGTCTCATCCCCCACCACAATCGTGAACTCAACAATGTGAACCCAGGAACAGTTGATTGGAATAGTGTTTGTGAAAGATCTAAAAATAAATAAAAACAGATGTGAACATTTTCTGGCTGTTTGGTTACAGAGAAAATAGGATTCTGCTAAGTTGGCATCATAAGTGACTTAAATTTTGTTTTTTTTATTTATTTAAATGAGGTGCATATGGAAGGTGTGAGTTTTTAGTGCGCAAGTATATTTTTCCTCATTTCATTCCTCATTCCTCATTGTTTTATTCAATTGGATACTGCATAGGGCCAATCATCCTCATTTTTTGTTTATTTACCAAGTAACAAATAATGTGGGACAATAATGTTCTTTTCTAGTAGCAATAGTGATGCACTAAAAAAAAAAAAAAAAAAATACTGCAAGAATTATTAAAACGCCAGTGGCTAACAACAACAACATTATTTAACCTATATTTTATTCTTCAATCATAGCCTAAACTGGTAAGAAAGTAAACCTCAAGTCAAAATGGATCTTAATAATGTATTACGAATCACCAACACAATCATATCCAAGCAAATACCGCCAACAGGCCCAACATCAAATCACCATCATCCCCTTACCACAGCACCATCACCCCTTACCGCAACACCATCACACCACCAACTACCATCATCACCCTTACCACATCACCATGACCACCAGCACAACCATCAGGCCACCTGCAATTGTATACACCACAAATACATACCATCCTTGCATTTCACCAAAAATGCAACATCAACCAATCCCACCACTATCCTGTTACAGTTGCCACTAAAAGCATGTTGCAAACATGAATGCATGTGCACCAACCACAAGTTCGTAAAGATAAAGAACATCAAATCTTGTAAGTATTTAATTGAAATTGAATAATTTATAACCATACAAGGCAAAGTACTAGAGTTATATAGATATAGAACCACAGGTCAGATTGAAACCAGGAAACATCGTGCTTATTTGAAAAGAAACTTGAAATTTGTGCCTTCTAAGAAAATCTAACTATTTAATATATTAAAATGAAAACTCTACCACTTCAAGATGAACCCAAACAGAATCATAATTTAGAGGTACTTACTTCTCGTATAATTTGATAAGTGATCTTGGCCTCTCATAACCATCTGCCTTCTTTTGAGGCTTTAGTTTCCCAGCCAGCCTTGATTCTAGTTTTCAATTGGCCTTGGTAAGAGACTGAACTAACTAGTCAGCAACGTCCATTGCCATTGCCTCAGCCTTCTTCATATATGGAAAAGTTTCCTCCTTCAAGTGGTGTGATAACCACAATTACATAGATAACACTTGATGCTTAGTCTCAAGATACAAGAGCTCTGCACCATTTCTAGCAGAACCCTTTGGCAAGCCCATTACAATATTGACAGGAACATTATGACTGTATGCTGAAGCAAACCTCAGGAGATGGTACATTGCTTTTGGGTCTCGTATAATAATTGGGGTATAACAAAAGTTAAAACAATCTTCAAGAAATAATCTGTGTACACAGAAAGTATGATCATATCGACCTTTATATGATCATGTCAACACAGAAAGTAATGACCCATCCAGATGGCAATTTTCACCAAATTTATCAAGTTGATGACAAAATGTAACATTACTACATTAGGAGTTGCCCGTCAAATAGTTCAACTTGTTCAAGAAGGGAAAGATACCAACTTTCCGTACTTCTTCATAAGGTTGCTTCAAACACTCATCAAGTAGTCTAAATCTTCTAAATGCAAGGTCATTGCGAGTCCGTCTGGATAGTGGCTTCCTCTATGGCCCAGCTCTTCCAGCAATTTGTTTCACCCGTGAAGCTAGAACTGGAACAATCTTGTCTCCATTGTATTTTGAAGGCTATAAATAAAAAATAAAAAAACAAGCGTTCTTATATTAAGATTCAGATCCATTCCCACAGCACATCAAATTCATTGACTTAATCATTGAATAGAGTAGCTTACCGTCTTCGAGTTTCTGATGGCAAGGCATTACACAATAGAGGTGATTGGTGTGCTTCTCAATTGCCATTTTAAGCTCAAATATCTCTCTCCTTAAAAATGCAACCACACAATCCCCAGAACAGACATTTTTTAAGATCTCCCAATAGGGTATTGGCTTCAACCACCAATGGCTTAAACCTCTCATAATGCTACTCATGCAATTGATCCCTAGTTTCAGCACAGATCTTTCAAACAAATACTTAAAACACTCAGATCCCCATATAAACGTATCTCATCAGCCTTCAATCCAAGCAATGCCTGTGTCCAAGCATAACCCCTACATGGGTCTGCTATAATCTAAATTTCATCAATAACAGCCACATAATACAAGTCATCTGTCGACACCATTTTCCACTGTACAATTTGCAAAATAACCCTCAAATCTTTCCAAACCCATATCAGATTCATCATCAAAAGCCACCATAGAATCACCAACAATACCCTCATTCACACCATTTTCCAATTCAACCATGGTTTGGGCAGAGTAACCACCAACACTGCTATAACCCTCATCTACAGTATGGAAGAATTCAACACTTTTCCCAACATCAGCATCAAAATTAAAATCACATTCTGATTAAACCATTGTCAAAATTACACACACCATTAACATTATCAGCATCATTAGTTACTGAAGAGCAAAAAGGGCTTCGCATATTAGAGGAGGGCGGCAGAGCCTGTAGGTGAATCAAACTCAAACCCCTCGAAAATGAAGATGGTGAGAGACTGAAAGCGAATAATACCTGTATGGCTGTGTTTGTGATAGTGAGCGAGACACAGCATTGGCAACCCACCACTGCGAAGTCCACCCAGTTCCACCACCCATGTCACGTACAATTTCGGCTACGGCTATTATCCGATCCGACCTTTTTTTTTTTTTTTTTAAAATAATAGTTAATAAATAAAACCAAACTTGTTTTTTTTTCTATTTTCAAAAACTTGTATTTTTGAAATCAAAAATATCTATGATTAATTGAAATTAAAAAAAAAATTATTTTTTGAAGAAAAAAATAGGAAATACTGAAATACTTTATTGTTATTAAGATTCGAACTATAAATGAGATAGGTTTATTAAATCAGACTCATGTTTTCATTGACTTTGAAAATTATGTTTGGTAAGAGATTTTAAACAACGTTTTTTAGTGTTTAAATAACATTACACATATTTTCACACATTTTTTTCATCCACGCGTATTTCCAAAAATAAAAAACAGCATTTTGTCTGTATTCAATTCCTTCACAAATTGAGTTTTAAGAACAGTCTTTCTTTTTTATCCATTTTAGTTTTCCAAACAAGTTTTTAAGTTTCAAAAATAGAAAATTATTTTTAAAAAAAGAAAATAAAGAGAAAAACAGTTACCAACACATACCCTTAAAGTTTTAAAAAAAAAATTTAAAAAAAAAAAAAAAGAGATATTGAACCACATAATTTTGGTGAACGTGAATCACGCAAATTATTCTCCTGAGAATCCACTCCATTATTATCCTGTTGCTCAGTATCTGTACTTTCCTTTTCTGATCTAATTACCTCCGTCCGACGTGTTCCCTGTATGAACAACAACAACCTGCTTGCTTCCCGCTGCTGGTGGCGGTGTAGCAAAAGAGTCTTTTCCTCGTCGAGTGGAAAAATCGAGGACCTTAATGACGTTTTCCTTGATGGAAAAAAAGGTGGAGCACAAATCCATGGTCCAAACTGTTGGGATTCAGTCGACAAGCTTCCTTCTGATTCAGTCCATTGTTCACAGTCCCTTTCATCATGCGTAAGGCAGCCACATCGATAACATATGTTAGGGAGTCTTTCACATTTAAAAGACACCCATAATTCCTTACCAATGTCCAGAGAAATCACTCTTCCACGGCACAAAGGTTTTGATACATCAATGGTAACTCTAATTCTAATAAAACCATCCCTTCCGATTTCATCAGCCATCGTATTCACCTTTCCAATGGCCTCACAAATCTGCACAACCACTCGTTTATTTCTGAAACGAATGGGTATATCATGTATCTGCACCCAAAAAGTAACCCACTTGAACTCCATCTCAGTCAGTCTATTTCCTTATCATAGCTTTGCAGCACCATTAAGTGCTTGTCAAAACTCCAAGGTTCTATTGACTACAATCTTCTCCATCTCGCTTTTATCATCAAAGGTAAAAAGAACTACTTGTTCCCTTTCTTTCTGTAGCTTGAAACCATTTTTAGCTCTCCATAACGATGTAAAAGTTTTCGCGATAGCATCTATATTAAGAGCGCGCTTGGTTAAAAATTTCACAGCCAACACGTATTCTATCTCTGCCTGTTTTTCCGTCAAGCGAAGGTTGGAACCTTCGTTTTCCGATAGTGTAAGGCAGCTCCAGGATTTTGTTAGGTCTTCCATTGTTTCAAAGTAAATAAATCTAAGAACTGTGTTTTCCTGTAACCCACGAAAAAGAACCCACAAAACCTCACAGGTAACTTGTTACCTAGAGGTACTACGACACCTTCACAAGAAGAGACAGCAAATTCTACACCCTATGAGAAGAGGGAAGACCCACGTTCTCTAGTGGAGAGAAACTTGCGGGTGATACACTTATGTTAGTTCTAGAGTTAGGAATTTTATCTCAAATTTAAATAAATACATAAATAAAAGATTTTTTTGGGGTCTCAACTGTCAAGGCTAGTATATTTTTGTGTATGCATGTGTTGTGTTGGAATATTTTTATAAAAATTATTAGTATTTTAATTCTAAATCTAAAGTATGTAATCATTGACTTATTTCTAGCACATCAGTTTTGAATTTGAAATTGAAATTCAATTATTAATATCATCATCATACTAATAAATTCTCGGTATTGAATGGTCGTAACTCGTAAGTTACTTGTCATTTGACTTTTCCTCATGAGTAAGTAAACTTTCCCTCAATTCATTGGTATTAATTTTTAAAGGTTGCCGTATTTGACTGAAGTTAATGTCCGTTTAATCAGTCTGACCATAAAAGCACATCAAATACAAGAAGATAAGTCTTTTA
>NW_027069527.1:468289-510142 GCF_002906115.3 Quercus suber | reverse complement strand
AAAAATAAAAAACAGCATTTTGTCTGTATTCAATTCCTTCACAAATTGAGTTTTAAGAACAGTCTTTCTTTTTTATCCATTTTAGTTTTCCAAACAAGTTTTTAAGTTTCAAAAATAGAAAATTATTTTTAAAAAAAGAAAATAAAGAGAAAAACAGTTACCAACACATACCCTTAAAGTTTTAAAAAAAAAATTTAAAAAAAAAAAAAAAGAGATATTGAACCACATAATTTTGGCGTGGCGATCACTTTGGGTGCATTTGTATAGGCGGTTACAAAATTGTATTTTTAGTTTTAATAAACGTTTATAAAAATAAATAAATAAACTATAAAGAATTGTTGTTGAAAATAAAGCTTTAGGTTTTAAAAACACTTTTTTAGACTCCCAAAACGCTTAACCAAACAAACCTTTTATTAGTACAAGTTTGCAGGGAGTGCGTTTGGATTAAGATTCAAATCTCCAAAAAGGACATTCCTATAAAGCGAGTGGAACAAACTGCTTACTGCAGTTCTACTTAAATAAGGCTTTTGGAAAGCGTTGGAATTGACCATCCAAAAGCATTTGCTTCTGTTTTTTCAGGACTAATTGGGCCATAAGGTTAGTTTCTCATCTCGAACCAACAAATCCTGATACCTTAACGGACTTTTAAATATCCGAGCTTGAAGTTGCAAACTCAGCCATATATAGGAGCAACTTGGAGAAAAGAAAGCTAAGTGGTTTTCTGCAAGATCTTTTGGTAGAAGTAAAGTAGGGAACAAGTCTGAACCACTAAGTTAAGATCAGTAACTTGGGCTTTCGGCATGGAACTTCACCCGTCTAATTATTCCATATGTAGGAGTGGGAGTCTTTTCTAAAGAGTGAAGCTCCTCATTCAAAGAGGGGTAGGTGGTTCTCGAGGTTTGCAAAGTCTAAAACTTCAGGATATTGGATGCACCCAAACCTCGTTAATCAAAAGGTGAATAGTTAATCGAAGAAGGGCCCAAATAAGCTTTTTGCCCATAGGACAGAATCAATCGCAACACAATGGGGGAGGACCAGGTGATACTTTTTTTTTTTTTTTTTAAGAATCAATATGTGCTTTATATTAAAGAAGGCCTAAAAGATCAGCCTGTAAAACAGATGAACTATCTGGTGGTACATCTTCCATCCAGACGTTTAATTGAGAGAGGTTCTTAACTCGCTTTGCTAAAGAGTGAGCTAGACCGTTACATTGCCTCTTAATATGAGTATAAATAAACGATGATAAATAAGAGGCTATGAATTGAATATCCTTCACTAAGTGGCCAAAACTTGCTAAAGAATAGGAGTCTTCCCTTAGCGTTGTGATGAGAATCTGAGAATCACTTTCCAGTACAATATCTCTGAAACCTGTTTCCATTGCTAGTTCCATGCCTCGTCGAGCTGCTAGCGCTTCACCTCTATCACCATTGAGGGCAGAGGGATACGTTCAGATAGGGAGACCATTACTTGCCCATGCTCGTCCATGATGACCACTCCCAAACCAGCTGTATTTTCTACAGCAAAAATAGCCCCATCCACATTCAACTTGTACTGACCTGAACCTGGAGGTTGCCAACTTGTTGTTGGACTTCGCATTGACGTTGTCTGTGCCGTGCTGTGCTGTGAAAATTCACTCACCCTTTCTCTGGCTCGTTGCAGTAAGTGATCCAAATTTTCTGCATTTTTACTCAGCCTAATATTGTTTCTCCGATTCCATAATGCCCACACCACCATGGCAAACAAAGTTGGCTCTCTATTTTCTGCAAATACAGTACCGATAAGGTCAACAAAGGACTTGGTTCTTCTCAAATTTTCATGGTTCCATATAGGCTTTTTTTTTTTTTCCAGAGTTCCTCAAGCTTTGGACAACTATACAGAGCGTGTTTCACATCTTCAGTATGCTCTCGGCATGCTTCAGAGCCAGCATCTTGAATGATCTTCAGTCGAACCAAATTGTCCTTAGAAGGCAAAGAATTTTTTGTTGCCCTCCAGACCAAATTCTTCACTTTGCTCGGCACAGGTAGGTTCCAAATAGCTTGCCATAAAGGTTTTAACCTAGAAAAATCAGATTGCCCAGGTTGTGTACTCTGAAATTCCTTTTGCAAAAATTGATACCCGAATTTCACCGTATATTCTCCTTTAGAGTTATACGACCATGTGAGTACGTCAGGCTGGTTAGTGTGACACAGGGGTATTGTTCTTATGATCACCACTTCAAAACTAAGTAAGGTGTTCTCCAGTACCTCTATTTTCCATTGTTTATGCTCCACATCTATCAATGAACACACTTTGGCACCTAACAATGCCTCAGGCTGAGGTGATAATACCCTAGGAGAGTATTTTCTTGGCAACCAACTATCTGCCCATATGTCTACAGATTGTCCATCCCCTATCCGCCATATTGCTCCTTTTTTTATGACTTTCTACCTTTTATTATACTTCGCCATGCATATGAAGCTGAGCTCGGGTTAGCTGCCTCCATCACTGTACTATTTGGAAAGAATTTTGACTTAAACACCCTATAAAACAATGATGTTTTATCATGTAAAAGTCGTCATGTTTGTTTCGCCAATAATGCATCATTGAACATTGATAAATCCTTAAACCCCATTCCACCTTGGGACTTTGGTTTACAAAGCTCTTCCTATTTAATCCAATGGACCTTTGGCCCTCTCCCCTTTGGCCCCAAAAGAATTTTTTAATGAGGACCTCAATTTCATGACATAACCTAACTGGTAATTTGACGCATGACATCGTGTAGGTAGGAAGTGCTTAAGCCACTGCCTTGATTAAAACCTCCCTTCCTGCTTGTGAGAGCAACTTCCCTTCCCATCCTTGCAACTTTTTCCACACTCTTTCTTTATGTTGTCAAAACTCTCCTTTTTCTTCCTTCCAATAAAGAATGGCAACCCCAAGTACTTCTCGTATTGTTGGACCACCGGAACTCCCAAAGCATGCTTTATAGATTCTTTCATAGTAAAAAGAACTACTTGTTCCCTTTCTTTCTGTAGCTTGAAACCATTTTTAGCTCTCCATAACGATGTAAAAGTTTTCGCGATAGCATCTATATTAAGAGCGCGCTTGGTTAAAAATTTCACAGCCAACACATGTTCTATCTCTGCCTGTTTTTCCGTCAAACGAAGGTTGGAACCTTCGTTTTCCGATAGTGTAAGGCAGCTCCAGGATTTTGTTAGGTCTTCCATTGTTTCAAAGTAAATAAATCTAAGAACTGTGTTTCCCTGTAACCCACGAAAAAGAACCCACAAAACCTCATAGGTAACTTGTTACCTAGAGGTACTACGACACCTTCACAAGAAGGGACAACAAATTCTACACCCTATGAGAAGAGGGAAGACCCACGTTCTCTAGTGGAGAGAAACTTGCGGGTGATACACTTATGTTAGTTCTAGAGTTAGGAATTTTATCTCAAATTTAAATAAATACATAAATAAAAGATTTTTTTGGCGTCCCAACTGTCAAGGCTAGAATATTTTTGTGTATGCATGTGTTGTGTTGGAATATTTTTATAAAAATTATTAGTATTTTAATTCTAAATCTAAAGTATGTAATCATTGACTTATTTCTAGCACATCAGTTTTGAATTTGAAATTGAAATTCAATTATTAATATCATCATCATACTAATAAATTCTCGGTATTGAATGGTCGTAACTCGTAAGTTACTTGTCATTTGACTTTTCCTCATGAGTAAGTAAACTTTCCCTCAATTCATTGGTATTAATTTTTAAAGGTTGCCGTATTTGACTGAAGTTAATGTCCGTTTAATCAGTCTGACCATAAAAGCACATCAAATACAAGAAGATAAGTCTTTTACGTGTGTTTGTTTCTTAAAAAAAAAAAAAATAATAATTGTCTTATATTGTTTTAAAAAATGTGTTATATGGTATAATTTGTCACACTATTTTTTAAAAAATATTATGATTTTTAAGTAGAGTTGTAATATATTTTTATATTAAAACATTTGTTATCTATCCTCTGTCTGTGTCTGTTTCTAAAGAATATATACAAGATGATGAGCAATATCCTCTGGCACATCTTCTAACCAAACAGCTAAACTCAAAGTATCTTTGACTTTCTTGGCTAATGCATCAGCATCAGCGTATTACAGTCGCGTTTCACATGACAAGACTGAATAGAAATAAAATCAGTAGCTAATATCCTGATGTCCTCGATAATGTGGCCAAACGCAGGGTGGTCCGAATTTCCTTGGATGATGGAATGGATGACCACTGCAGAGTATTATACATTCTAGTATGAATTAGGTACGGATACAGTGCATGCAGTGATGCACTAGATCTAAAAGTCCATGTTATTCAATGTTTTATTGGGTCATCATTTCCATATGGACCATATAAAGGAGAAAGTCCATATTATTCAATATTTTATTGGGCCATCATTTCCATATGGGCCATATAAAGGAGTAAATCTACGGTTACAGTAATTTTTACAACTTTATGACATAATATGCTTATGTGACAAATTGTAAGTGATGAAAATAAAATAGTGAATCTATATGAGTCTATGATTCCACCACTCACGAGTTGTCATATGGCAAAATTGTGACAAAATTGTGATACTAGACTTACCCCATATAAAGGTCACATGCATTATTATATGTCTACAAAAGAAAATTTTGAAAATTAAAATCATATGTTTCACCATTGAATTAAATGGTTTTGGAATAATCCACTTGACTAATACATTTTTCATTTCAAATTGTTTAGTTTGTGTTCTATTTTGGGATGTCCTAAAATTAAGTCCTATTTTGAAAGTTAAAAATCACATTCTCATTATGCCCCTACTTTAGACTCTTCAATTTTTTCACTCAATAATTCACTTACCACAAAAATTAAAAACTTAGTTGGTCACATGGTAGAAAATTGGACACCAATTGAAATCCAACTTTAAATCTAATTGGATTTAGACTTTTCGGTTTTTATACTCAATAATTTGCTTGGTACAAAATTAAAAATTAAATAGGACACGAAGCGCAAAATTTAGAATGATGAATTATAGCGCTATTGATGTTAATTTGGGTTATTAAATATATAAAACATTAGTTCAACCAAGACATTTGGAGGTACCTTTTTTTTTTTTTTTTTGCAATTTCAATGATACTGGTTAAGCCAAGTTTCTTATTACACTGTTGTTATGTATATAATTTTGAAAATCACTATTAGACACTACATATACAATATCAATTCACTATCACTGTTCATGAAATTCTATTAAATACAACACAAAATAAAAGAATAAATTAGTTCAATAGTATCTCTTAAATTGAATAGGGATAGGTGCATAGAATTATTTAGCTCAATTATATTTTGAAATGTATAAAATTTAAAAAAAAATTAAAAGAGAGAGAATTATATATATAGATATATAGATATACACACACATCTTTTTTTTTTTTTTTTTGTAAAAGTTAATAATTTTCATCTATTATAATCTAGAAATATATACTTTTAGTTTTCAAACAAAGGATAAACTTTAGAGATAAATACTCTAAAACAACCTCAAATTTCGAAAATATATTACTTGGATATATATATATATATATATTTGTAATATGAATACTCTCTTTTCTCTCTCAACAACCCCATATTTCACTGTCTTCCTCACCTCTCGCCTCTCAAGCAATCACGCCTCACCCTCAGGCCTTAGCACCACCGAAGCTACTAACTCATTGCTACACCACTGGTTCATTGGATAGCCGGTCATTGATAAGTCATTCTCACTCTCAGTCTCTATTTTCACAGCTTTATTTCGTCTCTCTCTAAGAGCATCTCCAGCAGATTAGGCAAATTTTTGTACTGTTTGGAGAATGAACAGTGACTTTTATCTTTTAGCTACCCACTTTTTCAAATACACTTTCCAATAAATTCTCTATCCCATTTTCTATCTCATTTAAATATTATTTTTTCATTCATTACTTATTCTTTTTTAACAACTACACATCTTTCAATATTTTTTTATTCAATACCTGATTATTATAATAATTATAAAAAAAAAACATTTGAAGAATGAACAATAGCCTATCAAACTTGATGAGCTATTGTTCATAAGCCAAAAAAAATTCCAAGTATAGAGAGTTCATTGGAGACCTATTTTGTGGGTTTACTCTCTAAAGTAATTCTAAAGATTAACATGAAGAAAAAAATCCCAAATTTTAGGAATTATCTTTTTTAATTCAAAATAAAATTTGTTATTTGAAATTTATGATTTTTAAAAGAAGTTACCCTTCATTAATGAGGGTATTTTTGAATCACAAAAAAAATTCAGTTCAAAGAGAGGAATCCTCTTATATATTTATGGTTCAAAAATACTATCATTAATGAAGGGTAACTTCATTTAGAAATAAGGTCATAAATGTCAAATAACAAATTTCATTTTGAATTCAAAAAGAGAACTCCTAAAATTTAGAATTTTTTTCCCTTTACATTCAAAAAATAAATTACAGTTATTGTATATCTTTGAAGTTTATTATTTTTATTTTTAAAAAAATAAAAAATATATATTTCTAAATTATAATAGTCAATAGACGCAAATTATTAACTTTTACTAAAAAAAGAAAAGAAAAGAAAAAAAGAGTCTTTTAGCACGCGCGTGTGCTCAAAGGCTAATATGTGAACAAGGAAATGTTAGAAACATATTTTTCTTTTTGTTATTTATTTTCTCTCTGTAACTGTGTGATGTGAAAATTGAAAAGTATAAAAATTAAATTTTTTTTTGTAAAAAAAAAGAGAGAGAAAGAAAGAAGGAAAGAAAAGAAAAGAAATAAATGAGAGATAAGTAGAATCCAAAGAGCTGATTTTGGCCTGCCAGACCTTCAAAGAGAGACGTCTCTTGACAAATGGGTGTAGTTGTATCTCTTTTCCTGTCTGGCAAAAAGTAAAGCTACAGTATAAAAAAGACCGTTTGAAATTAAAAAAAAAAAAAAAATCAACTTTTGTGGCTTAGAGTCATCAAAAAAAAAAAAAAAAAAAATTGTGGTTTAGAAGTTTGAAAAAAATTAGAGGGCCACATCATCGTGTTCTACAGGGAGAAATGTTATAAATACAAAAATTTTCACAGTATATTTTACAATAATTAAGTTAACAATTTTTTATTGATTTTTTTAGAGACTGACTTACCACTGAATTAGCATAACTAGAGCTTTCCAAAAAGTTGGGAGGCCATAGTCCCCTGGCCTCATGTGATTTTGCCATTGCAAATCTTTCCATTCCCAATTATCAATGTATAAAAAAATATATACCCAACTATTATCCCATTAATTTTGACTAAATAAAAAGAAGACAGGTTATTTAAAAAAAAAAAAAAAAAGAGGTCACATGTTTCCCTTTGAATTACATTATTCTTGTGGTTTTTATCCACACCAACCCAACTTCCATTTCATCGATTCAACAAAACCCTCAACCTCAGGTGCAAAAAAGAAGAACAATTCACTGAAACAAGTTTGACAATGGATGCTAGAATATACACAACCTCCAATGACTATTCAGACCCACACCCAGACTTCAGTTCTCTCTTCACCAAACTCACCACCACACTCATCTCCCAATCCTCAATCCCTAATCCCAAATCCCTCATACTCAATACCCACCTTTCATTCGCTTCCACTTCATAAAGCCCACAACTTAATTCATACAAGTGCACATTACCATTACCGTTAAAATTTGTTTTCATGATATCTTTCAATTCGGTGGTTTGATTAAGGCTCATCTATTGTTAGTTTGATTATTATGACTTCAAGATTTATTTCATGCAATGAAATTGGAAATAAAATGATAAAAAATTATGGTTTTATCCTTGTAATGTAATGTGATGGTGATATGAACATGTGCATATCATCATGTACATGAGAGTTAAATGAGATGCAAACGAGGCTAAATGAGAGCTGTAAATGGGGTGTCTATAGACACTAAGTGGCTTTTAAGTTTGAGCAAGGAGAGCAGACTAAGGTAATAGTGTATCCTAAGTCTATTGGGGGATCTCTTTTCTCTCTCCATGTCAAAGTTGTACGGATCTCTTAAGAGCAAATAATGGGGATGGTCGTGTATATAAAAGCTATGTAGTTTGAGTCTAAATCTTCTGTCTCATCAATTGTGCTCCACTTCATGCTCCACCAATAAAATTTGGACAGCTAGCCTCTCTCATTAAATGAGACATCTCATTAAATAAGACAACTAGCCTCTCTAACTAAAGTCAGAGTTATCTCATTTAATGAGAGAGACTAGCTGTCCAAGTTTTACTGGTGGAGCATGAAATGGAGCACAATTGATGAGACAAAAGATTTGGACTCATGTAGTTTTGGCTAGGGGGTGGCGTTAGTTCTCCACTCTACTATGTGGATCCTCATACTACACTTAATATGTGTATGTGTGCGTATTATTTATATATCAAAATCCATTTTATGTATATATAAAATAAAAAAAAATAAAACTTAACTTCTTGGGATAAGATCTCCTCCACTTGAATCCTCTAAATCCCTCCAATTTTTATTTAGATACAATACATGTGGCATTTAAAAATCAAATAAATGTCATGTGTCGCATATCTAGCTAAAAATGAGAAGGAATTGGAAGATTTAATTGGAGGGGATCACTGCCCTAAATTTTTTATGTAGTGATTTATTCTATTCCATAAAATCTTGTGTAATAATCAATAAAGTTTGGAATAATTACATAATGATATAAGCTATATTTGTTGTCTATTTAACTATTAAAAATATTTGAGTAATGTTATAGTCACAAACTATTTTATAACATTTTTACAAAATGTTAATGTGGTCAATATCTTATTGGTTTTCATTTAGATTTATCATTAATATCATTTTTTCATTTATCAATAATCACTTACCACATTAGTAGTTTGTAAAATAGTTTGTGTAGGGTCAGTTTTTGTTGCCCAAACCCAAAAGGTATGAGTTAAAGGCCCAACGAATCCAGGACAATGAATTTGTAGAGAGTGGGCGAAAGAACTGGGTAGGTTATGAATTAAACAATGGTTGACTAAGGTACTTAAGATTGTGATAACATGAAATAATGCTTGAACAACTCCATGAGTGAATGTCCAAAGAGATGTTTTATTGAGTGAACAGTAATTACAACATTCAGAGCTACAGTAAAGCTTTTCTTTCTTCTCTCCCCCCTCTCTTATCATGGACCCTTCTTCTTTATATAGCACCATTTCCCATCATCTCCATTGTCCACCTGTTCTGCATCTGTGTATCTACTTAAGTACATGTCACGTCATGTGTCTACTTTAGTTCTTTGTGAGTGGCGGTAGTTGAGGTTACACTGTTCCGGGGTCTTCTCCACATAAATGCGGCCAAAAAAGCTGTTGCAGTGCATTAAATACGGTGGTAGTAGCTTTTCCTCTAGATATTTCTTCGTTCTGATCATCTCTAGACCTACCCAGAACTTATCATTATCATTGGGATTGCTAGGAAGATCATTTGGACCTTCCATACGTCTGATTGATCAAGGCTATTTGTAACCGAGGAGTAAGACATCTTCGGGCCAGTAGTGACCTCTTCGGACGGTACTCCCCCTCTACTTCTGGGCTTCCTGCCTTCAGATGGACTGTCCCAATCAATTATTGCTCTTCGGAAATATAATACTCCTCAACATGGTGCCTCAGGCAGGCCTATTAAGTAGCTCTGAGTTTTTACCCCCCACAGTTTGTATCACTAGCATTATTCAAAATATTTTGATCAATGAGTTGAATTTTTACTTTGAAAAAAGAAAAGAAAAAGGAAAAAGCTTATTTACTAAAAAAAAATCCTTTACCGCTAAACAATATAGAAAATATGCTATTATTTTGTAGGATTTATTACATTAAAATATCACTTAATAAACACTTAATATACACATAAATTGCTTTTTATGTAAAGCAATATTCATATATATGTTCCAATGCACATGCATAGCATATATTATAAATTTTGCCTCTCCTGAAATCAAATTTTTGGCTCTGCCATCCACTCCACATGGTCTGCACAAGTCCAAATTGATAGTCACCTCAAATTTGACCATTCAAATGGGTTTTTCTCAAACAAGAAGTCCGCCAAGACGGAAGATCTTATCTATATTTTGGAAAATAAATCAACACCAAAACCACGTTTTTTGGACTTTGGAGGTACAGCCGTATAAGTATTAATTGTGTGACAGTTAAATGATGTTTTGAATGCTGGGCAAGATATTCCATTAAAATTGGCATTAACTTTTTTGACTTTAAGGAAGAAAATAAAATATAGAGTAACTTAATGAAAATTTTGAGTGCATTTAAAAAGCCTCCACATTGGCCATGCTTTGAAAACTGATTAATGAAAAAAAAAAAGATACTTACGAAAAATATAAAAAAAACTATTTAAGGACAAAATAATGGCACCACGTTTAGATATAAAACAAAAAAGAGAAAGAAATAAAAAGGAATCCAGGTTTGTAATGATTTGAGTCTTTGACCATATAAAGAATATTCTAATTAGTAATTTAAGCACACATTAAAATGTTCTTAGGCACACATTAAAATATTAAATAATACATATTTAAATTCATTTACACATGACACATATATAGACTTAATAAAAATGACATGACAAGTAACAATTATATTAAATTTCCATGTGGCATTAGTAGTCTACGACTCTACGTAATTCTGAGTGATTCAATGAACATGTCAAATGATAGAGAGTCGGTGGAGGCTTTTGCTTTATTGGATTTGATCAGATTTCATCACCTTATGTAAAAGGGGCCGGTTTAGATCCTGATAAAAATAAAAATAAAAATAAAAATAATTAAAATAGTTTATTAATATATGTGCTGAGAGATGGGTTCTAGTTAGTTCAACTAATAAAGTCTGTGATGGTTATATAAAAGATCTAAGGTTCAATCTCCGCCTAAATTGAAACTCTCTTTCAATATATATATGTGTGTGTGCGCGCGCTTATAGGATTTTAAAAAAAAAATACTAGAGATATAAATTATTTTATAATTTTTTTTACAAACAACTGATATGGTAAATGATTATTAATAAATAAATAAATAATATTAATAGTAGGTCTAGATGAAAACTAATAAGAAATTAACCACATCAACATTTTGTAAAAATATTACTGTATAAAATAGTTTATGTCTAGCATTACCCAAAAAAAAGGTGGTAGATTAATTACAAATTTAAGATTCTATTTTTGTGTCATCATTAAACTAGAATAACCATTCCATTTTCCAAATTTCTTGTATGCCTTAAGATATTGGTTCTTACATCCCACATCATTGTTTTGAGGGAATTACATTTCCTAAGCAATGACAATTACTTATAACGAAATAGTAAAATTATTATTGGAATAACCATTTTAGGATTTTAGTTTTGAAAACAAAACGCCAAGAGAAGGTACTTGAAGAAGAGTCTCGAAATTGGGTAGGACTTGTCGAAGTCAAGCCCGTTTGGTACGTGTATTTAAATAATAATTTTTAGTTTTTTGAAAAAAATATATGAGTGAAAAAATGTGTGAAAATACATATAATATTATTTAAAAATTAAAAACAAATATTTTAGAATGCATCAAACCTATTTAAGCATACATGCAAGAATCAATTTGGCTGCATCGCTAGCTGGCAGCTGCCCATACTATATTATGAGTTGTGATTTGATGAGTCAACAAATCACAGAATACTAATATATTTATCACAGAATACTTTTTTTTTTTTTTTTTTTAATGACAGAATACATTATTTAAGTATAACGGATAACCATCATAAGATATTTATGGAAAAAGTTAACAAATGTCTTAGAATATTGGTTAATAATTAATTTAAAGTAAGTTTTTATAAAAAAAATAATTAATATTTTGATAATTATTTTTTTATTTCTTATAAAAATAATGTCAAAATTTACTTAAAATAAATAGTTAAACAATGTTATAAAGGTATTAGTTAGTATGAACCAATATTTATTTTATAAAACCACACATATTTTTTGAGAAACAACCACACAAACAAGCAAGAAAGAGAAAAAGAAGTTCTAACATGTAAGCATAATAATAGTAAAATTAAAACATTGAAAAAAAAAACCCGAAATATCCGCAGCAATATCGTATATTTAATGAGTAGCCTTTCATTTTTATTTATTTCTTTCCTCGTTCCCTATCTGTCTGTATATATATACATATAAAATGTATGTTATAAGTTCACCAATATGAGTTGAAAACTTGGTTCATATTTTGTGATGCTAAAAAACTAGGGAGGAAATTAAGAAAGAAGTGAAGTGAGATCTCAAAGTACGGCTATGCACGCACCAGTGGCGGGAGGTCTCGATGTCCGAGCAAATCAACAATCTGGTGACTTTATGATTCAACCTGAGATGCCTCCTTCTTCAGAGACGAGTAGTAACAGCAACAAGCCAACATCACCACATAATAATAATTCTGAGAATAATATTGATGATCAGGTATGCATTCCATATCTCTCTCTCTCTCTCTCTCTCTCTCTTTAGTTTTGTGTAATTGTGTGTCATTCTCTGTACAAATAAGATTTTTGTTTTTGTTTTGTTAATTGTTTTAAAAACCACCTCTCTCTCCTCCCTTGATCTATATATATATATATATATTGCTGCCATCACCGTTGATATATTTGCTACTGAATCATAGAGATAGATCTGAAGTTGTACAATCCACCAGGGTTTATGGTTTTGTGTTTGTGTTTGAGTTTAAGTCAGACGCCGAGAGGAGGAATGATCAGAAAATGCGAGAAAGGTTGGGTAGGGTAGGTGGCTTCTGTACTTCTGTTCTCAAAAGAAAAACAGTTCTTTGTTTACACAGTTCATGTGATATGTGGCCCGACGTGGCCTGTGGGCTGTGACGAATGATGATGTGGTTTAGGTTTTTTTTTTTATTTTTTTTTAATAAATAATTTTAGAAAAGGTATCTTTATAGGGTTTATTTTTATTTTTATTTTTATTTTTTCTCCAAATTTTAGATAGTTGGATGGTTACAATAGAAGATGATGGATTTAAATTCTAAACCTTTTTTTTTGTTAAAAATAAATAAATTCTAAACATTTTTGTTTAAAGTTTAAAATACTAAGAAGTGATGGTTCTAACTATATAACTCTTTGACTCTTCAAGTTTTGAATTTCTTTAGCTAAAATGCAAAACACTCGCTAATTTTTAAAAGAATTCATTACAACCCTCTAATTTTATTTTTGTTTATTATAATCCTCTAAGTTTTAAGTTTATTCAATTAAGTCATTTCTATTAACTTCTCGTTAAAAGTTTTGAAAAAAAAATGAAAATTTTTAAATTGGATTTTTTAATTAAAAAATTAAAAATTTAGACAAACCACAACATTAATCAAAAGTTGATGAAGATCTCTTAATTAAATAAACTTGAAATTTAAAAGACTAAAATGAATTATGGTGAAACTTAGATGATAAGTTTTACATTTCAGCCAATTTCTTTTAATACCTAATCCTTGAATGTTTGAATTTAGATTTTTTTTTTTTTTTTTAAGATAAGCATGTAGCGAGGGACTAAGGGAGGGAGTAATGGATATAAGATTCGAACCACATATATGAAACATCGTACATATAAGGTTTGTTTGGATATCACTTATTGAGCTGAAATTGAAAATTTATTTTTGAAAGTACTGTAGATAAATGTAAAAGTTAGTTAAAATAGTACAGCGAAACCCATGAATAGTACCAAAAAATGTAGTAAAACCTATGAATAATAGCAAAAATAAGTTGAATAGTAAAATAATTTTAATTTTTCATTGGTATCCAAACACACACATAAGCTACTATTGAACTATCATCCTAGAGCTTTGAAAATTAAAAACAAAGACCACAAAGCTTTGAAATTTGAACACTAGACAGTAGACACGAATTGATTTGATGTGAATTAGTAAGTTTAGAGATACATCTAATTTTACCCCAACTAATATCTCAAGTTGTGAATAATAATAATAATGCTTAATAAAAATAGCGTTAGTGCATATCCATGTAAAATGATGTCACCTTATTATAAGGCATGTGATATTGTCGGATGAGAATTTGATTTGACGCTGAGAGGTCGTGCAAATTGTATGAGAGAATTTTGGATGTTGGTGAGCGCCCTGTGGGTACCTTTTCCGTTGCAACTTGCAAGATTCTTGCTTTTTAGGAGTGCCCATTTGACATGCATGGCACATGGTTGAATACTTCAATGGTCGAAAAATTGCGTGATATCAATAATTTGGTCAAATATATTTTTTTAATAAATTTTTTGTAAGTCAAATATTTAAAATACGGGACACTTTATTTTTACGTGATATATAATGTAAGTACTTGGTTTAGGTTTAGTGCATCCAGTGCGCTAGACCCGATCAGATAATGACATGTCTCTAAAGTAGACATGTGTCACTATTTTACAAGTTCAGTGTCACTTGACACTAAACCCAAGTCTAACCCATAATGTAGCAGCATGAGCCATATTGCTAGCTACTATATATTCAAGTCTTCTCTAATCCATTCTCTCAAAAATAAAAATAAAAACAAATTTTTTCTATCCAAACTCGAAACTATTAAAAATACCAAAATCGTAGCCTCGTAGCACAACCTTAGGCTAAGGACTAAGGAGCCCTATATTCATTATTTAGGCCACAATAATAGTAAATAGGGTTGAAATACACTATTTGGTTTTAAAAATTTACCTAGTAATAATAATACTCTTTATTTTAAATAAATAAATAAATAACAACAACAAACACATATATCCTAAACCATAATACATTGTTTTTTTTTTCTTCTCAAAAATAAAACATAGATTTTTTTAAAAAAATTTTTTACCTCTTCCTAAAAGGAGATTATTTTGTACACATATTTCTCAATTATTGAATTTAGATACAACTGACGTGTTATCATTTGATATTAAATCTTTTTTCAAGAGTGAGAGTGATGCAATTAGAACAAGGCTTACATATAATCTAAATATATTCCAATATTATTGTTAATTATAGTTTTAATTATAACCTATAAAAGTTAAATACATTGTTTTTGTAAAGACGCANATGTGATATGTGGCCCGACGTGGCCTGTGGGCTGTGACGAATGATGATGTGGTTTAGGTTTTTTTTTTATTTTTTTTTTAATAAATAATTTTAGAAAAGGTATCTTTATAGGGTTTATTTTTATTTTTATTTTTATTTTTTCTCCAAATTTTAGATAGTTGGATGGTTACAATAGAAGATGATGGATTTAAATTCTAAACCTTTTTTTTTGTTAAAAATAAATAAATTCTAAACATTTTTGTTTAAAGTTTAAAATACTAAGAAGTGATGGTTCTAACTATATAACTCTTTGACTCTTCAAGTTTTGAATTTCTTTAGCTAAAATGCAAAACACTCGCTAATTTTTAAAAGAATTCATTACAACCCTCTAATTTTATTTTTGTTTATTATAATCCTCTAAGTTTTAAGTTTATTCAATTAAGTCATTTCTATTAACTTCTCGTTAAAAGTTTTGAAAAAAAAATGAAAATTTTTAAATTGGATTTTTTAATTAAAAAATTAAAAATTTAGACAAACCACAACATTAATCAAAAGTTGATGAAGATCTCTTAATTAAATAAACTTGAAATTTAAAAGACTAAAATGAATTATGGTGAAACTTAGATGATAAGTTTTACATTTCAGCCAATTTCTTTTAATACCTAATCCTTGAATGTTTGAATTTAGATTTTTTTTTTTTTTTTAAGATAAGCATGTAGCGAGGGACTAAGGGAGGGAGTAATGGATATAAGATTCGAACCACATATATGAAACATCGTACATATAAGGTTTGTTTGGATATCACTTATTGAGCTGAAATTGAAAATTTATTTTTGAAAGTACTGTAGATAAATGTAAAAGTTAGTTAAAATAGTACAGCGAAACCCATGAATAGTACCAAAAAATGTAGTAAAACCTATGAATAATAGCAAAAATAAGTTGAATAGTAAAATAATTTTAATTTTTCATTGGTATCCAAACACACACATAAGCTACTATTGAACTATCATCCTAGAGCTTTGAAAATTAAAAACAAAGACCACAAAGCTTTGAAATTTGAACACTAGACAGTAGACACGAATTGATTTGATGTGAATTAGTAAGTTTAGAGATACATCTAATTTTACCCCAACTAATATCTCAAGTTGTGAATAATAATAATAATGCTTAATAAAAATAGCGTTAGTGCATATCCATGTAAAATGATGTCACCTTATTATAAGGCATGTGATATTGTCGGATGAGAATTTGATTTGACGCTGAGAGGTCGTGCAAATTGTATGAGAGAATTTTGGATGTTGGTGAGCGCCCTGTGGGTACCTTTTCCGTTGCAACTTGCAAGATTCTTGCTTTTTAGGAGTGCCCATTTGACATGCATGGCACATGGTTGAATACTTCAATGGTCGAAAAATTGCGTGATATCAATAATTTGGTCAAATATATTTTTTTATAAATTTTTTGTAAGTCAAATATTTAAAATACGGGACACTTTATTTTTACGTGATATATAATGTAAGTACTTGGTTTAGGTTTAGTGCATCCAGTGCGCTAGACCCGATCAGATAATGACATGTCTCTAAAGTAGACATGTGTCACTATTTTACAAGTTCAGTGTCACTTGACACTAAACCCAAGTCTAACCCATAATGTAGCAGCATGAGCCATATTGCTAGCTACTATATATTCAAGTCTTCTCTAATCCATTCTCTCAAAAATAAAAATAAAAACAAATTTTTTCTATCCAAACTCGAAACTATTAAAAATACCAAAATCGTAGCCTCGTAGCACAACCTTAGGCTAAGGACTAAGGAGCCCTATATTCATTATTTAGGCCACAATAATAGTAAATAGGGTTGAAATACACTATTTGGTTTTAAAAATTTACCTAGTAATAATAATACTCTTTATTTTAAATAAATAAATAAATAACAACAACAAACACATATATCCTAAACCATAATACATTGTTTTTTTTTTCTTCTCAAAAATAAAACATAGATTTTTTTAAAAAAATTTTTTTACCTCTTCCTAAAAGGAGATTATTTTGTACACATATTTCTCAATTATTGAATTTAGATACAACTGACGTGTTATCATTTGATATTAAATCTTTTTTCAAGAGTGAGAGTGATGCAATTAGAACAAGGCTTACATATAATCTAAATATATTCCAATATTATTGTTAATTATAGTTTTAATTATAACCTATAAAAGTTAAATACATTGTTTTTGTAAAGACGCAATTTGGATCCTAAGCTCAAAAGGTAAAAGGATCTAGGCTCAAAGAGCCCAATACAATGAATTTGTAGAGAGTGAGTTGGAAATTTAGGCTTTAACGAGTTGGGTAACAATTATAGGGGATTCAAATGACAATAAAATAAAGATAGATTGATTTTATCTAAAGAAAATCGTCTTCAGCACAATTCGAGGAGATCAGTTCTTGTATATATCTCTTGAATTTGATTACAAGTACAATTCTTAGTACTACAGTATTCTTCTTTCAATTCTCCGATCTCCCTTCTTAGGATATTCTCTCTGCTTTATATCTCCTTCCTCCCTTCATCTCTACTCTCCACGTGTAGACTAGATTTCTAGTATTGATTCTTGTCTCATCAGCACCTTCGTGAAGTCTTTGGGGAGCAACTATAAGACTGAAAATTACTATTCAGGTATCACTTTCTCGTTAATAAGGTCAGAAAGTTAGCTACAGAACATTCAATGCGGTGGTAGCAGCTTTCTCTTATATATTATAGGGCTTTCCTCTGTCTTGTGCTTTCAGGATGCTTGTCCTTATCAACAAAACCTCTTGGAATGTTGCCCTGGATGGCAGCCACACCTTCGGTCTCAGCTTTGCTCAGCTGAGGATGCATTCATCCTCGGACCACCTTCTTAGACTCTTATGACCAAACTTCACCTCTTCACTCACTAACATGGACCCCATGACAGTGTTTTACCCGTCTTCGGACTACTTACTGTCCTCGGATTAAGTCCCCAGCCCAATATATACCTAAATACATACTACTGGGCCTATCACCCTTAAAGTTTTGTAAGATTTATATAGTAAAATTTGTAATACTTCTAGTATTACTATTAAGTAGCCATCCCTCCTGCCAAGTTACTAAAGACATGAAATAAATAGATAAATAAAGAGCTTAGAGCTTGTATTTGGATGGATGGATGACAAGCCAACCTTCCAGACTTTTTTAAAAATATTTTTAAGTGTAAGAGCAATTTTGGAAAAAAATAAAAAGTAGAAATTTATGGACTAAATATGCAATTCAACATTTTAAATTTATTTTACCAATTTCCATTTATGTTGTCTTATATATCTTTTGGGGTGGGCGAGGCAGTGAAAGAGACCTTCAATTGTTTAACTCATAAATTATTAGCCTGATTAAAACAATTATTTTAAATTTGAACTTGAAGTTTGCTTCCATAGAATGCTGAAGAAATAATAAATTTTCAAATCACATCATAAAGGATAGAAATTTGCAAAAGACAAGTATTCAAAGTTTGAAAAGTTGTTTTACTTTTTTATGGAAAAGCCAATATCGTTTCTTGTTATTGAAAGTCACAAGCATCGGCTTGACTTGAAGTATTAAAGAGTTTTCATACTGCAGGGAAGTCATAATCAAGTTAGGCACATGATCTAAATTTTATATTTAATTGGTTGTGACCACATCTTATGAAGTGGAGATTAGTAATTCTAATCTCTTATCAACCCTTTGAGGTTAAACTTACCAAGTCTGAAAAGATATTAATAATATTATCTCGGAATGATGAAATTAAAGAAGAAAGAAATTGTATATACATATCATAAAAGCATAATGTTATAAAATCCTTTCTGTTACTCATTAAAAGAAAAAAAAATATTTATAAAATCCTTTCTGCTACTCATTTTTAAAATAAAATAAAATAAATCATAAAAGCATAAAGTTATAAATTTAAAAAGTTAAACCTTTGGAAAAACATTTAAACAAGTGAAAGTCATGGAGAAATGTGTTTATAAATGGATAAGATACTTTAGAGCATTCACAGCAGTAGAGTTAAAAATTTAGCTTTTTACCTCTACCAAAAGTTACTCTATCTATTTTACCTACACACCTAGTGCAGCAGTGGATTTATTTTAACTTTCAACACAATAAAATAATATAAACATTACAATAAAATAATATATCTCTACAATAAAATAATATATCCTACTATAAAAAAACATCTACAGCACAACCACAACCACCTCTACCATCAGTTACAGCCACAACCACCACAGCCACAACCACAACAGCCGCTGCCGCCACCACCACCACCACCACCACCACCACCAATCCACAAAAAAAAAAAAAAAAAAACCACCAATCGAAATCTCCAATCTTTTCCTCAATCTAGACAAACAAAATCACCAATCACAAACAAAATAAAAAAAACACCATTCACAGAGTTAGAGATGGAGGACTGGGTGGAGGCGTAGGTCGGAGATGTGTATCGGCGGCTTAGGGCTTGGATCGGCTTGGGCCAGTGACGTTGAGGCTGGCGGAGCGTGGTCGAAGACGTGGATTGGCAGCTTGGGGCTTGGATCGGCTTGGGCCGGTGACGTTGAGGCCGGCAGAGCGTGGGTCGAAGACGTGGATCAGCTGCTTAAGGCTTCGATCGGTGGCTAGGACGACATGGGTCTGAGGCAATTGGCGGCTGGGACGGATGGTGGGTCAAGCTTCGGTGGGAGTTGAGAGACCGGAGTTGAGAGAGATGGGCAGCTAGGACAACGTCAGTCTGAGAGAGATGAGCTTTAGAGAGATGAGAGTGAACGAGAGAGAAAAGAATGAAAAAGGTCCGAGAGAGATGAGCTTCAGAGAGATGAGAGTGAAAAGAATGAAAAAGAGTGGATTATTTTAATCAAGCCGGTGAATAAAATAATAGTTTTTTTTTAGCTTTCATGAACAATGCACATCTATCTTTAGATATGCACTATAGCAGTGGAGCTAAAAAAAAATAAATTTAGCTCCACTGCTAGAGCATCATTTTAGTGTTAGTGTAGCTAAAATATAGCATTATAGTTACACTGCTGCAAATACTCGAAGTTAGATTAATATCATTTTTTCTTTTTTCTTTTTTTGGGTTTATAATAAATACTTATAAATCATATTCAGGATTTAAATCCTTCATTCCTTCCTAACTATCAAATTATTCATCTTTTTCATTCAAAAAAGAAAAAGAAAATAAATGAATAAATGGAAATGTGTTTGGCTTGGTTTCTCTCTCTGATTTATTTATTTATTGTTTTTTTTTTTGAGCCAATTAAAATATCATATCCCTCCTCACAGTTAAGAAGACACTATTAGGGATACGATTGTATTTTTGTATTCTTTTTGAAGCTGATGTGTTTATTTACTTGTAAGTCTTATACACAACTCTCTAAAGTCCACTCTTTTAAGATTCAATTCTATTTTTGCCTAATTAATTCTTTAAAATAAGCCAACGAAAACAAGTTATACCAAACTAAAATAAATACTACTTTTTATGAGTTGCATCTATTCATCTTCTTCTTCACTTAAACAAAAATCTAATATGTCAGGTGGTAGATACGTTTTTGTCTATTTTAATTTTGGGAGTCCCCATTTTCACATTTTAGTTTGTTGTTTATATATCTCTTCAACTCACAAGTGTGGGAGTGGGACATCTCAAAATTGCTCAATTTTGGAACTCCAAAATTTTACACTTTTGTTTGTTTGTTGTTTTGATCTCTTTCATGAGTTTCATCTGACAAGTCACAAGTGTGAGACATCTCACATAGGTATTCTGTATTCACATTCATAAATGCCAAAAATATATATATATATATATATATTTTATCTATTTTATGTAACTACTTTATCAATACACCGTACATTTAATATTTTATTCTCTTACCAGTTACCACTTTATTTATAATAAAAAATTTACTCTATATCTATTCTCATTTGTTTTTTTTTTTTATTCTTTCTTTATATTTTGTGAGATTAAAATAGTTGGGGTGAAATAAAATAATAATGTTTAAGATGTAATTTTTTTTTTATCTCTTTTATCTGAGTGAGACATCTCACGTAGGTATTCAGTATTCACATTCATAAATGCCAAAAAAAAAAAAAGAAACAAAAAAGAAAAAGTTTTATCTAATTTACATAATTACTTTATCAATACACCCTATATTTAATATTTTATTCTCTTAACCGGTTACTACTTTATTTAATTTTTTTATTCTATTCCTATTCCTATTCTTTTCTGTTTTTTTTTTTAATTCTTTCTCTATGTTTTGTGTGATTAAAATAATTGGGGTTGAATAAAATAATAATATTTAAGATATAAACATTGCTAAAGTTTGGTTAAATTTTGCACATTTAACTCTAAAAATTACCCACATTAGCTTATTTAAACTCATGTAAATCTAGATTGTTGCTACTTGCTAGGACTACAATAACTATATAAATATACAGTTACTATCAATAAGTTATGTGATTTGTTTAAATGCTGCCGTAAATAATCTTATAAATGGTATTATATTGAATTAGAAAAGATAACTGGAGTACTTTAAAAATAATAAAAAATAAAAAATAAAAGAAAAAGATACCTGGAGCAGTTGAAAGGAACAACCACTAACTAAAAAAAAGTAAGAGAGACAAATAAATTTAGAAGGGTAAAGNTATGTACAATGGATATTTTGCAACAAGAATGATGAAGAAGGCAATGTGATTCGCAACAAGGCTCGACTTGTAGCTCAAGGAACTTACAAATGGAAGAGTAGACTATGATGAAACATTTGCCCAGTTGTCCGAATTGAGCAATCAGAATTCTCTTTGCCCTAGCATGTCAGCTGAAGTTCAAACTTTATCAAATGGATGTAAAGACTGCTTTCTTAAATGGTTACTCAAAGAGGATTCTATGTGGTTTAACCCTGTTATTAATTCCGTTCCGTTCCGGCCGGAACGGCCGGATTTTTCGTTCCGCGTATGCAAACCGTACCGGAATACCCCACATTCCACCTCGGTCAAATTCCGGGCCGTTCCGGGCCATTCCGGTCATTCCGGTCAATTCCGGCCAATTCCGGCCGAGATGCAAATTCCGGCGTACCGGATTTGCCTATTATTAAAAAAAAAAAAAAAAAAAAAAGAAAAAAAAAAAAGAGTAAAGGTCCAATGGTGATGGTAGTTCTTGGGAGTTCTTTTGATGATGAATTTGATACTTCTCTCATGGATGATGATGAGAAGGAGGAGTAAATCTTGTATTTTTTGATATTTAGTTATTGTCTTGTAAATTTTGTTATTGTCTTGTAAATTTTCTTATTGTGTGATGTTATATTGATGTTTAAGACTTAAGAGTTAAGACTAAATGATTTGTATTATTTGATATTTAGTTATTTATTTATTAGAATTGACAATTTTATGTTCAATAAGAATATATATAAATTATTTTTTAAGAACCCCGAAACACCCTGAAACGGTACGCCGAAATCGGCCGGTACCGAAATATTCCATTCCACTGGACAAACCGAAACGGGGTCCGAAACGGTATTAATAACAATGGTTTAACCAAAAGGATTCATTGATCCACACTTTCTGGATCATGTGATGTACCTCAAAAAGGCACTTTATAGGTTGAAGCAAGCTCTTAGAGCCTGGTATGATAGACTCACACAATATCTGGTGTCACATAGGTTCACAAGAGGAAAGGCTGATCAAACTCTCTTCATCAAAAGGGAAGATGGTGAGTTGATAGTTGCTTAAATCTATGTTGATGATATCATCTTTAGGTTGACTAAGGATGAACTTGCTCATGGCTTCTTAAAACTCATGCAAGCCGAGTTCGAGATGAGCATGATTGGAGAGCTGACTCACTTCCTAGGATTACAAATTTGCCAACAAGATTCAGGTCTTTCTCAATCTAAATATGCTAAGAATCTTGTGAAAAAGTTTGGTTTGGAATCTGCTAGTTCTGTTAGAACCCCTATGAGACCAAATGTTAAACTCACTATAGACTTGTTAGGTAAGAGTGTTGATCCTTCTCTCTATAGAAGCATGATAAGTAGTCTTCTTTACCTTACTGCTAGTAGACCTAACATTAGTTACAGTGTTGGTGTGTGTGCCAGATATTAGGCTAACCCCAAAGAATCCCATATGACTGCTTTAAAAAGAATTATAAAGTATGTCAAAACCACTGCTAAGTTCAGTGTGTGGTATAGCAAGGACACTAATGGTGTCTTAGTTGGGTACTCTGATGCTGATTGGACTGGTAATGCTGATGATAGAAAGAGTACTTCGGTGGGTTGTTTTTATGTGGGTAACAATCTTGTCTCCTGGATGAGCAAAAAGCAGAACTCCATCTCTTTATCCACTGCAGAAGTTGAGTACATCGCTGCCGATAGCTGCTGCACCTAACTCCTCTGGATGCAAAAACTTCTTCATGATTATGGTATTTGTCAAGAGCATCTCACTATTTACTGTGACAATATCAGTGCCATCAATATCTCTAAAAACCTGGTTCAACATTCTCGAACCAAACACATAAAGATTCGACATCACTTCATTAGGGAGCTTGTTGAAGATGGTACTCTCACTCTTAAGTTTATCCACACTGATGATCAAAAGATTGACTTGTTCACCAAACCTCTTGATAGCAAACATTTTGAATTCCTTCGTCAAAACATTGGTGTCATCTCCATAGATTGATCTCCTTCTATTATCCTTCTTCCTCATGCTTTTGCATCTAGTTTTATGCTTTGCTTTGATAACATGTTTTTGTTTGTTTATTTTCAGTTGTGTTTATTTTGTTTTTTATATGAAAAAAAAAATTTTAAAATACAAAAACAGTGTGTGTTATGTGTACATTGGTACTTGTGTACCTTGGATGGCCATTGAAACAAAGTCTTCTAAACTTTGTATCATTTATAGCTTAGATGAGCATCTCTATGCACAACTGAGCAAATGAGCTTTGTGGCTCTCATTTGTGATGAGTAAGATTAAGTCATCTCTTGAACTTAATACTCATATCACTCTTTTTAACGAGTAGGACTAGAAAATTCTAAGAGAAATGCATAAATAACTATCTCACCACTGTTGCCTGCCAATCATAATATGACACATGTATGTTTCGGCATAGTAAAAGTGCAATGTCATAGACACCTGTATACTTCAGCATAGCAAAAGTGCAGTGTCAAAGACATCCATATGTTTCGGCATAGCAAAAGTGCAATGTCTATACTTAACATGTTGAGTATTTCTTCTCTCTCTTATATGCACATGCATGATACGCTTAAAAGAAAATATGCAAAGAAAATAAAAAGCAAAAAGATCAAAAAATGCTTTAAATATGATTGCAAGCGTGTTTTCTAAGAGATGTGGGAGTTATAGGATGTACCTCAAAAGTGATAGTCCCCATCAAACAGTTATGATTGTGTGTGAGTTAAAGTTATTTTCTCATATCTTAGATCATCATAACATGTATACACATATGCAATCTTGCGATGTTTCTCACACACAACACACAATATTCTTTGCTATTCTTGTTACATGTGCAGGTACAATGTGATTTGACCATCACAAGTGTACTACATGTGCTAATGTATGCTCACTAAACTATCTTAATTTGTTTTTAAAAAATAAAATTGGTTAGATTTGTTTAGTGTGTGTGTATTTCTGAGGATCCATGTGCTTAAAATGTTTGATGAGAGATGATTTTGAGAGCTAAATATGTTGATTGGATCATTGATTGAGGTACATGTTAGATTGCATTCATGTCTGTATTTTTCACTTCTCAAAAAACTGTTTTAAAAAGAAAGCTCGACACCTCCTCGATACCTTCTCAATACCTAGCTATCTGTCGAGCTTCTCAAACTTTTTCTTATCGCATTCTCGATACCTCCTGGACACCTGGTAGATCGATCGAGAAAGTTTCTGTCTCCTCGATACCTTATTGACACCTGGTGGATCGATCGAGCTTCTATTCTTGGTTCTGGTGTTCATTCCTCGACCCCTCCTCGACACCTGCAGTTTTCGACGTGCATTTTCTCGACACCTTCCTCGACAGATGTCTCAAAACATCTCGATACCTCATCTGTCGAGATTTATTGAGGTTCCTATATAAGCTCTATTCGTGATCCGGTTCTTATTTCTCGATCTCTCTCGATCTGTCCGCGACTGTTCACCTCACTTGGTATGATCTCTTTTTCCTTCATTCTTCATGCATTTCATGTTTTGAATCTTAGGTTTTAGGGTTTTTGAAAATTTTGGGGTTTTTCAAAATTAATGAGTTTTTCTTGAAATTTTGGGATGGGTTTTCATTTAAATGTGTTCAAAGTCTCATGCATTGCATCATATTTGCATTAGAATGGTATTTTCATGCATTTAGATGTGTGTACTATGTTTGTGTGCTAGTAGGTTTGGATTGGGCTGAGCCTATGATGAAATTTCTTTTGCATGTCACATGTTCATGCATCCCCATGCATACGTACTCTCTATTCAATATATTTGATATATTTGAATTGCTTTGGGACTTTTCTGATTGTCTTTTTCTTTCTCTCTCTCTCATTTTGTTTACGTTAGTAGTGTCTATGGCACCTAATTGTAAATCTACTTCGGCTCGGAACCCTTTGCGTTCTGGAGCTTCTTCATCTTCTGATTCTGCTCCTCGTAATCTTCAGTTCTGTGATGATGATGCCCATAAGGCATTTTTAGAGAACTTTTCTAGATGAGGTGTTCATTCAGAATGCCAAGTTATTTTGACAGACTTCGCTAACACTAACCCTCCCTCTGTCATTCACAGTAGGGAATGGGAGTCATTGTGTGACGTCTCGGTCACATGTCCTATCGTGTTCATTTAGGAGTTTTACTTCAACATGCACAAGATTGATCGTTCAGTACCTCTCTTTTTCACTCGCGTTCGAGGTACGCACATCCCTGTCACACCACAGCTTGTTGCGGATGTGCTTAGGGTTTCTAGGATAGAGTTTCCTAACTATCCTTCTTGTGAGCGTCTGAGGACTGTGTCCAAGGATGAGCTCATATCTACTTTCTGTGAGCACCCTTTAGAGTGGGGTGAGCGTCAGTACACATCATATTGGCCTTTTGCTAAAGGTCCTAGATTCTTAAACATGGTGATGACTTTTGTACTCCATCCGCTTTCTCATTATAACACCATCACAGAGTCTCGTGCTCGATTTTTGTTATCCCTCCTTCAGCATCTTACCATAGATTTTTCCTTCTCATTTCATTTTGTCTATTATAGATGTTCATTTAGATGCGGCGACCCATGATAAGCTTATCTTTCCTTCTGCTATCACGAGGATTCTATGCTATTTTTCCATTCCTTTTCCCGTGTCCGACCATTTCACCTTCATGTGTGCCATAGATGCCGCTACCGTAAAACATAGTAAGGCTCAGTTTAGGTCGAGACAGCTGGATTCTACTCCTTCCTCCCGTTCAGCTCCATCCCGATCTGCTCCATCTACATCAGCTTCTTCTTCCTCTATGAGTGATGTTTCACTTGGAGACATCATGGCGCAACTGCAGTGTATGGATGCTCGTCTCGATACACTCTCCACTGAGTTGTATCAGATGAATATTCGTGTTGGTCATATTGCATGACGGCAGGCGACCATGGGTGGTTTTGCTCCTGAGGCTACTCCTTCACCACCTCCTCTAGCAGCTTCTGATTCTGAGGACGATGATGCTTCGGATGATGATGATCGAGATGCTAGCTCTACTGATGAGATGTCTACTTGACACTCTACCATTTGTCACTCGTGACAAAAAGGAGGAGTAGTTTTAGGGATATGAGAGTAGTCATCTTAGAGGGAGAGTTAGTATAGGACATTTTTGTTAGGGAGAGTGTTGATATTGTTGATACTTGAGGGATGCAGTAAGGATATGATGTATCTTTTCTTTTCTTACATTTTAGATACATTGTTCTTGTATATGAGGTCTTGTGACTAGTTTTTACATACATTGTACTTATTCTCTCTATATGTGGATGTATGTTTCTTTCACCTATCTCTACATGTGTTGTTTCTTTTCTATCTTTGTACACATGTTTCTTATATTTATATGCAATCTATTATTTCTGTTTCACATAAGATGACTTGATGAGTTTTGTTTAAAGTGTTTCAGAAATACAGGTTGTCAAAGTCTACTTGCCATAAACTCTTTTCTTACAAAGTTTTTCAAGGGTTTGTGTTAGAATAGATTTTATTGTATTCAACAAGTGAATATGAGTTGAGTGATTTATGACTTCTCTCATATGTTTATTTGTTTGTTGTGGTTTTGTCACGGATTGCCAAAGGGGGAGATTGTTAGGACATATGTGTTTCACTTGTTAAGAACATATGTCATTCTTTTATGTAATTGGCTAATCCTTTGACAAAACGCACTTTACTTGTAATTGAGTAGTTCTAGGTGTTTTTAATATTTCAAGAAACAAAGTTTCAAGATCAAGTGTTGAAGTCATCAAGTCTGCCCAAGAAAACAAGCTGATAGTGCAAATTCATTAAAACTCGACAGCTGCATCTATTGAGCTTAAGAAAGCTGTCTCAAGCCCGTAAGCTCGACACCTGCTCGACAGCTTTTCGACACCTCCTATTTGTCGACATTTAAGAAATTCAGAATTCTGATCTAATTTCTTAGAATCCGTGAATGTGTCTTTGGACTTTCTTTTCTCCTAACTCTAGACATATAAAAGGATTGTTTTTAGGGCCGTCAAACGGTACACAAGTTGCACAAGCATTGAGAAAACTCTGTTGAAGCAAATTGTCAACAGAGACAAAGTTCTTGCCCTAGTTCATCTCTTCTGAAGAAGTTGCTGTGTATGTGCACCTTTGAGTTTTGTGACCAAGCATCTTCTTGATCTTCATCGTGTAGGATGAACTGAAGAAATTTGCAGCCAACCTCTCTTTCAGTTGGTGTTACGTACTGGGGTCTACGCATTGGTTAGTTACGTACTTAGGAGCCATGCAATAAAAAGGGGGAACTGTCACTACAGAGCAAGTCCAATTGGATATTGGGGTAAGGGTTTAACTGTAGGTTGGTAAGGTACTTAGGATTCCTTTACTTGTAACCGCTTATTGTGATAATAGTGGAGTTTCAGGAGTGGTGACCTGAAAATCACCTGGTGGGGTTTTTGCCGTAAGGTTTTTCCCCATTCGTAAACAAATCACTGTGTTATTTAATTTCTGTTGCATAATTAGTTAATTGGTGATTTGTTTGTGCTACCACGCGTTTGCATGTTAATTAACTTAATTAATATACTTGGCTAAATTAATTGGTTAATTAATCACAATGGGTCAATACGTTTGTGGCCTATCACAAGCATTGGATGCAATAGTCATTGTTGCAAGTTTGGTAGGTGGATTCTTGCCTTGATAGGCATAATCCATCCTATGATAGCAATCTATTGCTAAATGTCCAAGCTTGCCACAAATCTGACAAGTTGGCCTCTCTGGTCTTGGACCAGCAACAGTAGAATCAGATTGGTTTTATTGGAAGTGAGTGAATTGATTATACTGATGTAGTTGATTACTTGGACCTCCACCTTTTCTTCCACCTCTATTGTTATAGTTCCCTCTGCCCCTTCCTTTATTGTATTGATTGTAACTATTTCCATTAGGTTTTGAGGTAGCAGCTGCTGCCATGGCGAAGATAGGATCTTTGACATCCAAGCTTTCATTTAGAGACTCCTCTTCTGCATTTAGCATGGTTAAAAGTTCATCAAAGCTTAATTGAGTACTTTTGGTCCTTATACCAGACCTGAAAGCATTGTACTCTTTAGGAAGGCCCTTAATTGTAATATGCAGTAGCTTTTCATCATCAATGATCACACCATCTGATAGTAGTTTATCTCTCACCACTTTGATCTTTGGTAGATAAAGATTTATAATATCATCTCCCTTCTTGAGATTATGCAGTTCACCTTTAAGGTTCATTATGTGAGATCTAGAGATGGAGGAGAACCTGTTTTCCAAGATTTTCCAGACCTCTATAGCAGAAGTGCAGTCAACTATGAGTGCTAAGATGGAAGGAGATAGAGTAGAGCTTATGAATGTAAGCAAAGCTTTCTCCTTTGATCTCCAGAGTAAGTAATTTGGATTCAAGATTGAGGTGTATTCACCAAAAAGATCCTTAAGGAATTTATCAAGGATCAATTGTGGCTTTTCTAGTAATTCAAATATTCTAAAACCATTGAAATTTGATGCTTCCACACAATATAATTTGTGTTGTCTAGTTTGACTGTCATCATATTCGCCATGTTAGACAGAAGTAGAAGTGACTGATTCATCGCATTTACTGAGGAATTCGAAGATGTAGAAGAAGAAGTTAAAGAAGCCATTGTTGAGCTTGATGCTACCATTGATGAATTCTGAGTAGGGATCGTGGGCTCTAATACCATGAAAACTTTCTTTATGAAACAGAATTTTGTATTGAAGTAAGAATAAAACAGAGATTGACTCTATGTATAACACAGAGAGAGAGAGAGAGAGAGAGAGAGAGAATAGAAAAATTGTATTTCCTGCTCATTTACAATTTAAAGCTAATCTCACTATTTATATTACAAAGCTTATGAGAATAACTGAATAACTTTAGGTTCCACATTATGCGGATCAGCTCTGTGAAACCAAGGAGAAGAAACTGTTTACTCAACTGATTTTCGTGCCATCTTCAACTGCTCTTTTAATGCACACACACGACACTGTTTAGGCAGAGTTATACACAATCAAATGCATAGGTGAAAACAGGGCGCTTTGCATTTGATACCTTTAGTAGAACGATGCGTTTCATCAAATTAGAAATCGCCTTCAAATCTCAACGGTAACTTCTAACTTCTTCTTCCTCGAGCTATTTTTCAACCCAAATGAAGCTTCATCTTCAACAGGTGGGAGTAGATGTACTGGAGTAAATGACTACATAATATTATTAGCTAAGTTTATTGATAACAAAAAGCATATATGTCTTGAAGATGCAGATAATGCTAAATGGTAAATTAACGAAGGAAATTTCTGCTAGTCAAATTAAAGTAAATATGATTATAGCACCAAGTCAAAGGGAAACTAAACTTTGTTGGTAATCATAAATAATAATTTTCTTTTTTCTATAATCCTTCCATGGGGTGGGGTTGAGATGGAGGGGGAATCATATTAAATACATGGGTGCTTCGATAGATTTAAACTCTTAAACCTTAATATCTCTCACGCATTAAGGAATATTATTACAACTTGCAACTTTCTAAATTATAGTTTGAGCCTAATGTGAGAAACATCATAATTTCATGACCAAAACCTCAATCCGTAATAGAAGCTTAACACCAAATACACACTTCAAAATACCTCCCCTAGCCCTAACCCATACCCATCACGAGCTAGTGGTGGTTGCAACTTTAGCAAACTCACAACCAGCATTATCAAGTGCACCACCAAAATGGTTGTACTTAGCACGAAAGTTGGGGACTCATTGAAGGTGAATCTTCCCGCTTCAGCATCACTGACATCATCATTAGATTGGTCTTTTTGTGTTACCTATAGAGCACCTATTAAACTACTTTATCGAACAGAAGAAAAACTAAGAAAACATAGAAGGGAGAAAGAGAAATAGAGAGAATAAAGAAAGAATCACAGATGTAGATGCAGATCTGTTAGTTATATCGGTGGTGTAATTTGTTGCTGATGAAGAAGAAAAGTGTAGTGAAAAAAAAAAAACTCAATTTGCTGTCGATGCCAAAGTCCCGAAGAGAAGGTTTATTATGATTTTTTAATGAATGAGCAAAATTTTGAAACATTTTTTTTCTTATGAAATTAAATATTTTAAGAGTAGTATTACTAGCATAATACTTTCAAAAAAAAAAAAAAATCGCAACAAAATCTAGATGGCAAGTTGTCAATGGTAAGTAAAAAAGTGATATTAGTTGTGGATCCACATAAAACCAGTTACAACTTATCACTTAAATTTTATTGTGAAAATATTGTGAAAGTAGTACTAAGACAATCATATTCAAGTTTATTTCAGTTGAGTTTAAAAAAATTTAGGATCAAGGTGTTCAAATTTTTATTTTATGGGATCAAAACTTTTATATATATATATATATATATATTAAAATATATATTGAAAAATTTGGTCTAAGCTAGGGGGCTCATTTGAACCCTCTCACATGTATGTAACGCTACTCCTGGTTGAACAAGTAAAAAAAATCTATTGAAATCCTCTTAAAACTCTCCCAAATACTCCAGAAAATTCCTAAATCTAATTCCCCTAATCTAAATCAAGGTCTCCAAGGGTATAATCTCTAAATTGTCCCTTATTGTCATTGTTTTCAAATTCTTTTTTGCTTAATTAAAGTGTTTGTTTGCATAAAGAATGTGATTGAACATGTTTTCATTGACATGAATGGGTATTGCCATGCATGATAGGATTAGAATTTGATTTCAAGCTTATATCTATCATGCTAATTCTTACAGTAATATGAATATGTTCATTACTTCATTCATCTTTGCATGCATGAATATCATTTTATGCTTGCTTCACATGTTATTTTGATTGTATGGCTTACCCATGTTCTTATATGACTTACCCATTATGTTCTATCTAGTTGGGTCTTGGAATAATAAGTGATGGTTTTTTGAATAATAAGCTTGACTGATTGGATCGATTTATCTTTACATGTAGCTATTCTCTTGATCTAATCTAATTAAATTTGTACATGGAGGCTAGATGGTATTTTATTTGCATATATATGACATGCATGCATAATATTTAGATATTGAAATTGCTTAAGTCTTGGACAGGACTCAAGCAATTCCAATATCTAAATATATTATGCATACATTGTGAACTTAATGTTTAGTTTTAGGGTGGCAAATGGGCAGGTTGGGTCATAAATGAGTTGGGTGTGTAATTACCCATTTATCCATTTATGACCCGTTTATATATAAATTAATTATCCATTACCTGCACAACCCATGTAATTAGTAACCCGCCCATTTAACCCAATATGACCCAAATAAATAAATAACTTGTTAAAAACTTTAAAAACAAAAATTAAAAAGTTCAAAAATCACTTTTCCTGTTCTTTCCTTTCATTTTCCCTTCACAAAATTCATTTCTTAGCAACCAAACAAAGCCACAGAGAGAGAGAGAAAAAAAAAAAAAAAAAAGACTGTTTTCTTCTCTGTGCTGTTTCGTCTCCTTCAACCTCACTCTTCCACTCTCCCCAATATTCCTAAATCCAATTCCCATAATCTAAATCAAGGTCTCCAAGGGTATAATCTCTAAATTCTCCCTTATTGTCATTGTTTTCAAATTCTTTTTTGCTTAATTTAAGTGTTTGTTTGCATGAAGAATGTGATTGTACATGTTTTCCTTGACACGAATGGGTATTGCCATGCATGATAGGATTAGAATTTGATTTCAAGCATATATCTATCATGCTAATTCTTATACTAATATGAATATGTTCATAACTTCATTCATCTTTGCATGCATGAATATCATTTTATGCTTGCTTCACATGTTATTTTGATTATATGGCTTACCCATGTTCTTGGAACAATATGTGATGGTTTTTTGAATAATAAGCTTGACTGATTGGATCGATTTATCTTTACATGTAGCTATTCCCTTGATCTGATCTAATTAAATTTTACGTGGAGGCTAGATGGTATTTTATTTACATATATATGAGTCATATGACATGCATGCATAATATTTAGATATTGAAATTGCTTGAGTCTTGGTCAGGACTCAAGCAATTCCAATAGCTAAATATATTATGCATACAGTGTGAACTTAATGTTTGGTTCATAGATCCATTTCTACAAGCATGATTTTATACAAATTTTACCTTCTTTAAATATGGATTTGCGTACTAGTTCTTTAGTTAGTATTGTAAATTCCATAATTCCCACACCAAAAAGATTGATCTAAAAGAAGTTTTCAAAGTGATTTTAAAAGCTTGTTTTTCAAATGATTTTCGAACACTTTAAAAAAAAAGTATTTCTCAAAGAGTGCTTCCAAATCACCTAAAGCTGCTTGTATTGTGAAAATGATTTTCACAGAAAAGTTTCTTCAAAAGTTTTCATGAAATCCATTGTTTTAACAAATGAACAATCAAAACCCTTGGGTCTTCCTTTTAAAAGTCCTTTTCCAATAAAAAAACTTTTTCCTAAAAACCGTAGGTCTTTTAAAAATCATTTGGTTTTAAAAATTAAGGTAATTTGCCAAGAACAACTGGAAAGGAGAGAAAGACTACTGTGAAAAACGTCATAATTTCATGACCAAAACCTCAATCGTAGTGAGCAAAGAAAATAATTCCATAACCAAAGTCTCAACCTATTGTAGCCCTTCTACAAAAGTACACAAAAAGTAACGCTAAAGCAGTTGACTTGCATATTGTAGATGATGGAATCCCATGTCTTCCTTTCCCAAATAATCCCTTCAAAAATGGCCAGAAGCATAACACTAAATACACACTACAAAATACCTCCCCTAGCCCAGACCCATGCCCATCACGAGCGGGAGGTTGCAACTTTAATAAACTCACAACCAACGCTGTCAAGTGCACCACCAAAATGGTTGTACCAGGCAAGAAAATTGGGGACTCGTTGAAGGTGAACCTTCCCGCTTCAGCATCACCGGCATCATCACTAGATTCGTCTTTTTGTGTTACTTCAAAGATTGTCTCGGATATTCCTAAGAGCTTAAGTATCACACTGAGAAATCCGAATAACCATGCATTCATTGTGTTTATTCGTGACATTCTTTGATTATTCCACCATGCTCGAACAGACTGGCCACTTCTTAGGTACTCGGATAAAGTGTATCCGTTGTAAATGACGAAGATAGCAGTTAGTACATATAGTATTGGTTCTTGCACCTGAATATACATATGCACGTTTTAAGGTTGGATAAGCAGTAAAATAAAAATAAAAAATAAAAATAAAAATAAAAACTATAAACTTAATTTTGAATATATTATAGTTTCATAAGCTTCATCGTGCAAATTTTGGACAATAGGAAAATTTATTACTTCGAAGAGATATTACCATATGCACATGATTTTTGTTTTGGTGGAAGTGTGGAACACATTTGCAAAGAATATAGAAGCAATAATGATGACATGCACAAGATTTATACAATGCAAAGTTTTGGCATGACACAATTTTAGCTCTATATTTCTTGTTATAAATGAACATCGACTTAATGGTTCAGGGTTGCTTAATGAATTTTAAATGCATTTGTTAAGTTTAAATTATTAGTTTTTTTTTTTTTGGGGGGGGTGATAATTCTATAGTTGATAAGAGGACTTTAATCTTGAGAGAAGAGGTGCTAATTGACTAAGCTACAATATTCTTGGCAATTTCATTCCTAAATTTAATAGCTAACAAATTGAGATCGTATATTTCTTTCTATAAGGTGATAATTTTTTATTAAAAATTACTCCTCTTATTATTTTTCATCTAAGAAAACGTCAATAAAGGGCTTAATTTTGCCACACCAAAATTAGAGTATTAAGAAAAAGAAAATTCCCCACCCTCAAAAAATAAGCTATCATTAATTTATTTTAGTGGCAAATACGAACAGAAGCATGCAATAAAAAGACAATACGCAAAAGTAAAATTAGAGGCTTGCTGTGGCTTGTCCTCACCTTAGGCAAGAAGTGGGAGTTGGTGATGAGACAATACGCAGGCAAAGCAGCATAGCATAGCTCGGGGATGGAGCGTAGGCTCCACATGAAGACCCATAAATATGCCAAACATTGCCTAAATTGAAGCTCTCCAAAGAGAGTAGCAAATATAGGACAACTTTTGCTAAAAAGAATTTCAAGTAGGCCTGTGGCCCACCTCTTTTGTTGGGTTGCTGCGGAAGGCCCACCTGTGGGGGTGGGGTGTGTGGGGAGGGATAATTCTATAGTTGATGGGAGGACTTTAATCTTGACACAAAAGGTGCGAACTGATTAAGCAATAATATTCTTGACAATTAACATTTCGGTCCTAAATTTAATAGCTAACAAATTGAGATTGTATATTTCTTTCTATAAGGTGATAATTTTTTATTAAAAATTGCTCTTATTATTTTCCATCTAAGGAAGAAAACGTCAATAAGGGGCTTAATTTTACCACACCAAAATTAGAGTCTTAAGAAAAATAAAATTCCCCACCCTCAAAAAATAAGCTATCATTAATTTATTTTAGTGGCAAATACGAACAGAAACATGCAATAAAAAGACAAATTAGTTAGTCGACGTTGGAAGGTGTATATATGCAAAAGTAAAATTAGAGGCTTGCTGTGGTTTGTCCTCACCTTGGGCAAGAAGTGGGAGTTGGTGATGAGACAATACGCAGGCAAAGCAGCATAGCATAGCTCAGGGATGGAGCGTAGGCCCCACATGAGGAGCCATAAATATGCCAAACATTGCCTAAATTGAAGCTCTCCAAAGAGAGTAGCAAATATAGGACAACTTTTGCTAAAAAGAATTTCAAGTAGGCCTGTGGCCCACCTCTTTTGTTGGGTTGCTGCGGAAGGCCCACCTGAGGGTGCGCACCCTAAAAAGGCCGGTGGGTTTGGTGATAAAAGGGCCGACCTCCAACCTCTTTTATGGATCATTAGTCCAGTGTGGACATCTTCTGTGGTCGATCCATATTTCCAGCCAACCTGAAATGGGGGCACCCACAATCATCAGAGTCAGACCGTAAAAATCAAAAAACTAAATAAATAAATAAAGAATAAGGGAAGTAATTAAAAGTGCACCTTCCAATACATATTCAGTGAAATGTGCTGGCTCAACGCCTTATCAAAAAAAAAAAAAAAAACACTGAAAGAACTTAACGCTTAAAATTTATCCGTGCGCTAAACTTCAAATATTTAAAGTAAGGTTTACATACGTTTAATGGTCCTCCTAATTCGTGATTTGTATATATTTGTTGAAAAAATTTAGGGATTAAATTTTTAATTTTTTTTTTAATTATTGGTAGATACTAAAAATAGATTCAGTAACGGCCATATAATTACAACTTATTTCCCCTCTTCTGTGAGGGTGGTTCCTCAAAAAAAAAAAAAAAAATTACAACTTATTTAGCAACGTAACAAGTTTTGAAAAAAGTGGCATGTTTAGCATTGTTGTTTTATGTTACTGACCTTTGTACCCCAACTAGTACCATACTCGTAACCAGAACCACTGACTTGGTATGATGCCTGAATAGAATTCGAAAGATTCGGTGGTGGATCTGTCTTCCCTTTCAAAGCATTAGCACCTGATTTGATCAACTCCTTTGAACTCCCAAAATTTGAAAGAATGTTATTAGCCGTTTTTTCTGCCAAAATGAAGGAGAAAATAAAGCATTAGTAGTACAAAAAGGAAAATCTCCACCATGATGATGATGTGATTGTCCAATGGGAGAGAGTCTTACATGTTTCCGAAACATGCATCCTCTCTCTCACAAGGAGGTGGACCCCACATGTGTGGGGTCCGCCTCCTTGTGAGAGAGAGGATGCAAGTTCCAGAAACATAATGGATTTTCTCGTCCGATGGACCCAAAAATTCACCTGTTGCCACTAAAAATTATTTGCTTCTTGAAGTTAAAGAAAATTGAAACAAACATGTATTTGTTTGTACCCCCATTATGGTTAATGGAGAATGACATTTTTTTTTGGTAGGTTAAAATCTAAAATTAATTTACTTACCATTTACTGAATCTACATCATCTGGAGATAGACCATAGATAACTTTCCGACGGTGAAAGCATCCTGTTCCACCATAAAAAGGTCCTTGAAGTCCTGCTATTCCATGCCCCATATACTATGCATGCATATAAAAGGCAATTAAGTACTTGACTAATCAAATGATAACTTTCTTCATATTATTAAATTTCCTTTAGTCACGTAACATATCCATGAAATTTGATGTTTATTTACTTATAGAGTATGAAAGAAAAACGAAAAGACTTATTTCGTAAGATTAAGATTCAATTTGACTCACTTTAAATAAGACCACCAATTGATTGCCGTATGGGTCATCCTTTAATCCACCATAGAACACTTGTGGGAATTGAGAAAATGCAAATTTGTTTTCACTCTTGGAATCCAGTAGCAAGCACATTGCATGAAGAGCAGTTTTTGGATTGTTGACAAACATATCACAGTCTACATTCAGCATATAGGGAGCATTCGTCATCAAACCAGAGACTCTGGCCTATATATGATACAAATGGTTCCCAAAAAGGGGAAAATGTGTTAGCCAATTAGAATACATCAATAAAGAGTGATAAGATTTATTAAAATAAAATCCTACAAATTTGATCTTCCGTAAAGAATATCTTACAAGAACATTCATGGCTCCTGCTTTGTGATGATGTGGATGTTTTGGTCGCTTCTCTCTTGATATATAAACCAAATGTGGCAATCCATCTAGAAGACTTGTCTTGTTCTCGCATATAACCTATTGTAAAATAATATAAATTAGAACAAAGTATCATGCATATATCAAAAATACACATATATCCACCTGACTTCTTTTTTATCTCTAAAAAAAAGAAAGAAAGAAAGGATAGGATGGCATAAATCATTGTGATGCTCTAAGGGTCAAAAATTAAATACTGACAAACAACATTAGTGATAGCTGATCAATAGTCAAAGGGGCGGCTGCTATTTGGAAGCCATTGGTTAATTGATTTCTTTTTTTGATGAAACATTGGTTAGTTAATTGCTACACCATGAGTATGTACTCTAATATATAAGCAGATTTTGTGAAAGGATAAGCCAACTCTTCAACTGAGTTTTGCTTTTTGTTTTTTTGTTTTTTCTCTTTTTTTTTTTTTTTTTCTTTCTTTCTGTTTTGTGTTTTTTTGCCCCCCTGAATCATTGAGTTTTACTTTTTTTTTTTTCTTTTGAATATTTTTTCTTAAATTTGCGATTGATGATATACGACTTTATAAATTTTATGTAACAAAAATTGTAATAATCTTACCATTAGATTACTGCAATTATAGCAAACAAAAAGTTTTTTTTTAGAAGATATACCAATTTTGATTTAAGTGGAAACTAAATTTTCAGACACGACTCCAGATTTGGATTACCTTCATTCTCTTCCATTCCTGTTGAAAATCACTTGAACTACCCCTGAAAGTTTGGCAGTTACTAGAAAAGTATCTAAAGGGGCTCTAACATGAATATTGTACTTCTTACAGAATGGAGCCCAAAGCTTGGCAAACTTTGAGGCTTCCACAGAGAGTAGTAAGTGATTGGAGAACAACCATCATCTGATACGTAACAAGCTAGCTTGTGAGTTGGATAATCAATTGCCAACAAAGAGAGCACGGGTTTACTGTGATGATAGGTGGTTCTAGCACGGTGTCCGCAGTTGTCACAAACATGTCCACCGATGGAAGTTCAGGTACCCTATATCAAAGTTATGAACATGAATCAATCATGTTAGACACCTGACCAGGTAAAGAGATTGTTATAAAATATATAGAAGAAGAACAGCCGAACACAAATTGTAGTGGCAACTAAAATTAAGTAACGTATTATTGGCACAACATGTTATAGGTTACCGTTGTAAGAGTCGGTCTGGATACGTTTTATAATCAACAGGATTCCATTTGGTGCTGATGACGAGANTTTTTTTTTCTTTATTTGGGAGTTTAATGTTACCTTGATAATAGCCGGATGGTTTTTGCGTTCTATGTTCGAGAATTCTGCAAAGTCTCCAGTAAAATCACTTGTCACTGACTTTTGGACCGCATCCTCAATTTTGTGGCTAGTCGCTCATACTCATCCTACAGAAGAGGATTCCATTTGGTGCTGATGACGAGAGCCCAAGTGATGGTGAACCATGACTCGCATAGGAAGGCAAGCAACCAAGTGAGACCATGATTTTTGAGGAAGAGAAAACGACAAATAAGAAGAGAAAGGAGAAGGAAGAAGATTAGGATATCAAAGAGTCTTTGTAAAGTGTTTTTACGTGGGATTTTTTCATACAGAGGGAGAGCGATCGGGTTGGCCATGGAGTAGATAGGAATACAATTTTATCGGAACTACTTTGCTGGTCTGGTATTTGCAATGATGGCCATGTATATATGTGGCAGTGATAGGGGAGGACATCGTGTTTATTGTGGTCCCTCTTACATAGACGTGGATTTCACATGCATGGTCCCTACTCCATTGTTACTGCATTTGGTGATGATAAAAAATTCACTGTCGGCACGGCCGGCTCAACAATTTTGGAGGCTTAGGCAAAAATTTTAAGCCACTTTTTTATATTTAAATATTAATCAAATAATATATATATTAAATTTTTTTATTTAATGAGAAAATATTTACAGATAAATAAAACAAAATTTATAATTAAAAATGATAATTTAATTAAAAATAAAATTTAAAGTATAGAACAATAGAACTTGGTTATTGCAATTTTTTTAAAATCGTGACCACTTTAAAATCTAAACATGTACAAACAAAAATTAATTTAATATATGATTTAATAAATTAGTGTCACTATAATACAAATGAGTTGATATAATACACAGCAAATTATTAATTTGTATAATAATGGATAAAGTGAGAAACCTTGGTTAGATAATAAAATAAAATAAAAAAAAAAAACAGAAAAAAAAAGAGGTGAGAAACCGTGTTGTATAACTATGGGCTGCGCTGCACTGCACAGTTGCGCACTGTGCAGCCTGTGATGCTGTGTGCCTGTGCAGCAATGCAGAGCCCAGCGTCCAGCCTGTACGCTATCATCCTATGGAGAAATTATTGGTTCCTCCGGGAGGACCACTGATGTGGTCCTCCCTGCTCCTGCCTGCCAATAATAAAGTGCCACGTAGCCACTTTTTCTGATTCAGCTCCACATCATACCTTACCCATTTCCTTTAACTCTTGTTAACAAAACCAAACCAAGGTTAAAACTAAAACAAACTCAGCTGCCCTTGCCCATTTCGTTCACCCAAAATCAAAGCCAAGATCAAAATTTCTCCCAAACACATCTGCCTCTTTCTTTCTCTCTCCCTTTAGCTCTATTTCCCCAGTATCTCTCTAGAGAAGAAATTCCCCCTCTCTTTTTATATGAAATTGAAATTCAAAGAAGTGTCAAGCCATGGAAGGCCGCCGTTTTCACAAGAATTCTGACAGTGACACAGTCAATGGAGGCCCAAAGGGAAAACCAACTTCAATCATCCTAAACGCCATCGCCACCGCCACCAAAGGCAGCGTTTCCACTTCAATCATCCTAGTACAAACCCGTCTATCTCTACCTATTCGAAAATTTCAAACCGTAAGGCTCTCACTCCCTCTCTTCGATTTGGTGGCTCTAGACGGTGCGTGGGTAATGGATTCAAGGAATGGAAGTTTTGAAGATTGTAGATTGAGGGTGGGTTATGTGTTGGCGGTGAAAGTCGTGTTGGATATTCTGTGTTATGGGGTTTGAAGTTTTATCGAGTCTTTGTGCAATTTTCTAAGTACAGATAAGTGTATATATGAACTATGAACATGTACACACCGGAGGAACCAATAATTTCTCCATCCTATGGCTAAGTTTTAAAGCAAAAATCGTCTCCTATCATAGCAGAAAAAGGTCCTATCATAGCGAAAAACGTGTCCCATGATGTAACTCCCATCAAATAATTGTGCAGTGAAATAAACTAAAAATATATATATAACTTAAGTTAAATAAATGGAAGAGTCATCGTCTTCATTTTCAGAAAGGCAAAGAGAGGAAGAAGATTACCTCTGGTAGCTGTGAATTGAAGGGAATCAACAAAAAAAAAAAAATTTCAAACTAAACTGATTGAGTGAGTTTATGAAAAGGGATCAAGAATGAAGATGAAGATGAAGAAAAGAAAGGTAAGAAGATAGATAGAGAGGCAAAGAGATGAGATTTTTTTTTTTTTTTTTTTTTTTTGAAATTTATAATCTATATTTTAGCATATTTCAAGATAATTATGTTGTATTATTAATGAATTTGTCTGGTATTAATTTTGATTTGAGCATATTTCAAGGGTGAGTTAATAAATTTGTCTCCTAAAATTTAATTTTAATTAGCTAAAGTTTGACTATTTTTGTTTTTTTTCTTTTTAATCTTTTGCATTTTAGAATACAATGGAGCCTTTTTAATACATTTTATTGACTAATAAAAGTGCTTAAATTTTTTTTAATTAAAATATATATAAATATATTATATATATAATTTTTTTTACAAGTGGGGGCCTTTTTTATTTGGGGGCCTTAAGCGAATGCATCACTTGCATCATATATTAAGCCGGCCCTGAGTGTCGGAGGATGGTTTTGTTGACAAAGTTTGGATGCTTAGGTCCGTTTGGATATAACTTATTTTTGCTAAAACTGAAAATTGAAAACTGAAAATACTGTAGTAAAATAATTTTTAAATGTGTGAATAGTACCGTGGATCCATTTTAATATTTTTTTCTAAATAAAATGATTGTGGGTCTCATAAATAGTGCATAAACAGAAGTAATTCTTAAGTGCTCACAGAGCACTGATAATGATGCTTCTTCCTCTCACATTCATGGTAAGTTCTGCTCATTAAATTCATGATAGAGTCCACCATAAATATGAGAGAACAGAGCACCATTTCACTATACTCCGGAACTACGTAAGAATTTTCTCATAAACAATATCGGAAACCGTACATGAACAGTGACATTTGTCTCATGAGCAATAAATTTGTCTCACTAAAACACGTGAAAAAAAAAATCCGTAAACAGTTCCAGAACCGTGCGTGAGCAGTAATATTTATCTCATAAACAGTAAATTTTGCCTCCCTAAACAACGCGCAAAAAAAAAAAAAAAA